>NW_026268855.1:10816-11295 GCF_000697945.3 Frankliniella occidentalis | reverse complement strand
GAGTTCCTGTCATCTCAGCAGGGATATGATGGCTGCTTAGCAGCGGGCGCCACGGCACAAGCTGCACCGGCGCTCGATACCACTGCTGTGGCTTGTGCTGGAAACCCAAGTGTGATACAGTGATACTGTCCAACAGTTCTAAGTGCAATAGCATGAGTATCTCAGTTAAACCTGCACTACCACACATCACACATGTATCACACTTCAAAGTGTATTACCACACATGTATCACGCTTAAAAGTGCAGTGTTGTACAACACTTTTAAGAATAAGTGTGACACATGTGTGGTACTCTCGGTGTTACTACAGCTGGAAGTGTGATACATGTATGGTACTACAGGTTTAACTGTGATCTCATGGTATTGCACTTAGAACTGTTGGAAGGTATCACGCTTGAGTTTTCAGAGTAGCGTTGCCGCCATCCAAATAAAACGAGTGAAACTCCCCAAACTCTGCCTGTACTCTGTGTACAATACCCGG
>NW_026268855.1:5854-6631 GCF_000697945.3 Frankliniella occidentalis | reverse complement strand
CTCCATATGCAGAACCGACCCCGCCGCCATTCGCGCGCTCATCAAGAAGTGCGCCGACGTTTCTAGCTCTGTAGAAATGCGCTCCCCTTCTTCCGACCGAACGGATGCTGTGCGCGCTGGTGTTTCTTATTATCAAGAGTACAACTCAATGCGTCAACATTTACGTCCTGAATTCACAGATGAGTTTTTCACAAGCTCGTGCATAATGCTGTCTATGAAAATTGTGCTAAAAAATAATTTCAGTCTGTTTAAAAGCTATGCATACGAGAGGGGAGAGGGCTCAAGTATGGGCGAGAAGCGCGCCCAGAAAAACTTGTTCCTGTTTCAAGTACACATGCCGAAATCAGACCAAGTTTACTCTGAAAACAAGCCGACCATTTCTTTCGAAAAGGAGAAAAATCTGATTTAAAGACGGCGTCATCTTCTTTCAGGACTGCACTAGAAACGCAAATTGTGTGATTCGCACAATTGTAGACGTGTGAGTGTTATTCATGCACATGGAGGCACAAGTGTGTGAATTTCAAGGGAGAACTCACACTTACTTCCTCAAGTGTACGACTGGGCATGCACACACATGCCATGTGCGATATTCTCACACTTGCGTTTCCGCTGTAAGTTTGATCTTGTGCCAGGCCAGCAGGTTACAGTTTACTACGTGAATCCTATGTGTCTCTTCTGGGCCCGGTTGCCGGTTGACGCGGCGCTAACGTTACTGCCGACTCGTCGTCGGCATTCCGCGAGCTAATCCTTAATTCAATGACGGGAGTGTGGGCCATG
>NW_026268855.1:364-756 GCF_000697945.3 Frankliniella occidentalis | reverse complement strand
GAATTTAGCCAATTTAGCAATTTGCCCCGTAAGCTACGGTTAATGTTCTGTTCGCTGCGGTGAATCAGGGTGCATCGCCGTAACTTGCAGTGATATTCACCGTACCTTACGGCGAGTATTAATCGTGATCTACACTACAGTGCTCCAGAGTCCTACTAGAGCTTACGGCGAAGGTCGCCGTAAGCTTTTATTAGTGCAGGGTACGATGATCACTTCACTTCTAGTATACCGCGTTAGTGTCGCACGTCCGCCCAAGACCAACAACCACTTTCAGTTCATTCCGCGTACAAAGTTCGTGCTCTCCCACATCGACGTGGCAGTGTAACCGTATATTATTACAGCCGCTCTCTCCGCGCGCGATGATTCCCCGGTATTCATGATAGACTCCCCAC
>NW_026268855.1:0-314 GCF_000697945.3 Frankliniella occidentalis | reverse complement strand
CGTCTTCGGCCTCGTCCTGGACCAGCTCATCACGCGCGAGTACACGTCCAAGCTCACGGCCTACAAGATCTTCAACGGCATCAGTGAGTGCACTGGGAAAAGCGTCATGTCCTTAATGACCAAAAAAGTGTTGAACCAAAAGATAATTTACTCCCTCAAGCCAACTTAAACATTTGATCAAGAATTCTAAACAAAATATGATCAGGCCGATCACACCTTTATCAACATGACGAACATGACGAATGCATGCGCCTGCCCTGCCTTGACTTCCAATAATATAAGATAAATTTAAAATTTGGATGTGCGATCATTTT
>NW_026268854.1:10653-11138 GCF_000697945.3 Frankliniella occidentalis | reverse complement strand
GCGCGCCGCCGCCCCGCCCGGACCCTACGCGGTCCCAAATCTTTAACGCTGATGCGCGGTGGGTTCCCGACATCGCAGAGCGCCCGGACAAAGTCCACCGTAACCAGCATCGTTTTGTCTTATAGAAAAACCACCGATGAGCAAAATCCAAGTTCTGACCCTGGATTTTGGGCCAAGCTACCCGACCCGCCCGCGCCCGAGGAGAGAGAGAGACCGACCCGCCCGCGCCTGAGGAGAGAGAGAGACAGACAGACAGACAGAGCACATGGCCTCTTCGCGCCGAGCCTGGCGCCCCCCTCCCCAACCCGGCTGTGCATATGCCGCCTCCCCCGCCGCGCGCGTGGGGCCCGCGTCGGGCTGAACTCAAGGGTCACATAAACAAGGGAAATTATTATCTCGCCCCACCAACCACAAAGAAACGAATTACGCATCTCGCTTCTAAACGTTTATTGAAATGTTGATAATCTCGCATCTAAATTGTTATT
>NW_026268854.1:5622-5893 GCF_000697945.3 Frankliniella occidentalis | reverse complement strand
GATAGCTTTTTCAAAGCAGAAGGGCGGGCTAAAAAGCAGAATAAAACAATAAAGTCGTTATGACACCTGAGTCACCCAGGAGAAATGTACAAAAAACCACAGGTCCCCAAAATGATGGTTTTTAAAAATATTTTTTTAATGTTTTCTTAGGGGTAACTCATCAAAGTAGAGCCCTATGGGCCAAAACGTCCGTTTGGCTCTATAGTTTACCCTTTAGGCGCCACATGGAGTTTCTGACGAAAATAAGCGAAAAAATGTACAACCATGCATG
>NW_026268854.1:5202-5572 GCF_000697945.3 Frankliniella occidentalis | reverse complement strand
ATAGTTCCGACTGTAGTTCAACTACTTATTCTTCCACCCGGGTACTGCTATTCGAATAACAGACATTGTTGGGAAATAATTAGCGGTCGATGCTGTCATTTTTCCTGTCATAATGTTTTGCGGTGTGCATGTTTGCTAATGTTGAAAACTGAATTTAGTGGTGACCTTGCGAATATGCACCGGTAGATTTCAGTGTTTTATCACGCAAAGAAACGGAACGTTTTGTTTTTTTCTTCAAAAATATGCTTCATTCTAGAAGATTATCATTACTTACGCGACTTTGCACTCCCCCTAGTGGTAGAGCGTAGTGTTTTCAAAGCCCCCCCCCCCCCCCTCCAATTTCCCTCAAAATGCGTCGTGTGGTTTTGGT
>NW_026268854.1:0-377 GCF_000697945.3 Frankliniella occidentalis | reverse complement strand
AAAAGGGAAAATGAAATGTGAAATTTCTAACGTGTAGAAAATACGGAGGGTACTTTCCTTCCATGCATCGGGTAGTACGAAGTGTCCTCTCCATCCCTGCCCCGAAACCAATCCGGGATCTCTTATTGGAAGCGCATGCACCGAGGAAAACCACGGCCTTGCACTTCAAACTTTGAACGGGTACCACGGGTGAACGGTGAAAGGCACAATACTCAGAATGGGCGCCATTTGAAGGGAAGACTATCTCCTTTCTAATGATATTAAACACCTCACCGAAAAATACAATAAGCCAACAAAAATGCAAGAATATTGACTTCAACCACACTAAATGGCAGTTTAAAATTATCACTTGCTTCGAAAAGTCGTAGACCGAGGGC
>NW_026268853.1:13984-16287 GCF_000697945.3 Frankliniella occidentalis | reverse complement strand
CCCGCGCGGTCATCTTCCACTCGATGTATCCCCGCCGCAGCTGCGCTTATTTGTGGTCCCATCAACGGGGGGCAAATGTGGGTCAAATTCTGCTCGTACCTCTCTCCCCCCCCCCTCTCTCTGCCCTCTTTCCGCACAACTCCTGGCTCAGATAGCCGCCCCGCACCTCATATGCCACAGTCTCACCCACATCCCATGGTCCCGCACCACCTACGTACATCCAGTGACGGCCAGTGTGCCGGCGGACGGTCGCTCTGTTGGAGTGGTCGCCTCGGACAAACAAACAACCCGATGCCCAGTCAAGACCCTCCCCCTCCCACTCACCCCGCACGGGCACCTTTCAGTACCCCACGGTAGTACCACCCCTCCCCCACTCCAGCCCTCAGCTACCACCCTTCACTTCCCAACAGCCAGGCCAGAGGCAGGTACCTTCCACAATACTACGAACTTGATTTATTTGGCGTCGGAGCCAAGTGAGAAGGTTGGGGAGGCAGCGGGCGAAAGGGGTTGAAAATAAGGTGGGGGCAAAAGTGGGGGTAGCAAAGTCACTCATCGGGGAGGAAAAGGTCTGCAGAGCCAGCAGGAGTGTCGGGGACGGCCAAATGAGTCTTGCTTTCGGGCCAACACTACTCCAGTACTGCACCGCCTCGCCACGCCATGGCGCGCCACCGAACGTCAAGAGCTTTCCAATAAATCTGCCAGCGCCAGGGCCTCTCCTCTCCCCCAGCACTGTACCCTTAGGGCCTGGGCGGCGGCGAGCGGCGGCCGGAGGGACCAAACGGCACGAGGAAAAAAATTAATAATGTGTTAGGTGGGGCGGGTGACGGCGGCGGCAGCGGGTTACGGGCGGCGCAGTGGCACGGAACGCCCCCGGGGGCTGGCCGGTGGCCGGTTATCACACCTCCTCGAATCGACTGCTTTCCAGCGAAAAACACGACCACTCCAAACGTTTTATGCAGTCGCGACCGAAGGGATCCGAAACAATATTTTAAGTACTACTAAAATATACAAGCACAAAACGACACAGTTTTACACAGTTTTAACCCTTTCTCAACCTGCGCCCGGGTCCGCCCTGTATGATCCCCTTACCTGCGACTGACCCTGCAGTTTGCTGGCGGTGCGCGGCGGCCTCCGCTGCTCGGCCCGCTCCGCTGGCTCCGCTGGCTCCGCCGGCCTCGCTGCGCCCTGGGCCCGCCCGTCCAATCCATTGGGCGCCCCGGAGCCGAACCCATCGCACGCCTTGTTGGTCAAACTCCTCGTGGGGGATCGGCTCGGGGCTGGGGGGCCCGGGCCGGTGGTGCCTGCTCCTGCCTGCTGGCGGCGGGCCGAGCGGCGGGCCGAGCGGCGGGCCCAGTGACCCAATGACCGCTCCACTGGCTTGTTATGGCAGCAGGCCCCCATGCGCCCGCCAGCCAGGGCCCCCACCTGCCCAGGGTCAGGGCGGCCGGGAGCGGCCGGGAGGGAGGATGTTTCCCACGAGATAGTTTATACTTCCGGCCGGAGCACCACCGCCACCACCACACCGCCTACCCTCTCAGCAGAAGCTGCGCCGTGCTGCTCTCTGCCGGCTAATGGCGCAGCGGCGGCCGGACACAGGCAAACACTCCAGCAGCCCAGCCCCGCTCCAGCCGCGCTCCGCTCCAGCCCCTCGCAGCACTTGGCTTCGCACACCAAACCGTAACGGCGGCCAGGAAAGGGAAGGTCCCACCCCCGCATTTATTTGTCTCCTGTCCTCGACGGAACAGTGCGGGGCGCTTTTCCACGCGCGCGCGCACACACACACACACACACACACACACACACACACACACGAGCGTTGTGTGTTTTACCCCCCCCCCCCTTTTCGCGTCATTTTCTCCCCTTTTCTTTTCTCACAAACATATTTTCACGTGGTCCGCGAGAGGCCATTTGTCTCCGAACTCCGACCTGGAGGCAGTGGCTATGTGTGCGTGTTTAGTGCGAGGGAGGTAAGCGGTAGGGGTGAGTTCTGTAGCAAGATAAGTGTGGGGGGGGGGGTCGGATGAGGTGGTAAACAGCCGCACCGAGGATGCCCTAATGGGGTGCCTGGGACCCTCACGAGTGGACCGTAGTGCGGTGGACCCCACGGCCATCGCGCGGTGCGGACGACATAGGTGCTCACAGAGTGCACCGAGTGTACCTGGTGTTGTATATATGTTAGAAGGCTGTGACCGAAGGTGTAATGTTGGCTAACATAACTAGAATAAAGCAGTCTTCAGTGGAATCTTGTACCAGTCACTTCCTCCCTGAACCTACTTATTTTACAAGTATTGAAAACTTAAACA
>NW_026268853.1:8087-10751 GCF_000697945.3 Frankliniella occidentalis | reverse complement strand
CCCCCCTCGGTGGTGGCGAGGTGGCGCCGCCGCCGCTAGAGGAGAGGCATTCTCTTTAGCCCAGCGCAGCGCATGCTGCTCGGTGCCGTATGTTCAAAATAATAAGGGAACTGTAGGACGAGGAGGACGAGGAGACCCCCAACATTTGCTAACTTATTCCTTACGTCGTGAGACTTCGACCCGAAATCAGAAATAGATACGCATGTCGTATGTGATATAAATTTTCCTCAAAACAATTTCAGTCTTCGCACTACTGTGTCGAGTTTAGTGAACATGGGGAAGTCCCACACAGTCCCGTGCTGATGCTGCGCTGCTGAAGTCCTGCTAGGCGCCGGGTAGGCACGTGCTCGACACGGCTGCGGGGCGCGGTGCCTACCCCCACGGCGCTCGCCGCACCGCCCCGGCCCGGCTGTGTTCTCTCGTCTCTCTTCTCCCCCCTCAGCCTCCTCCACATCACTACTACTCCTCCGCCCACTCCTCCTCTTCCCCTCTCACTCTAGGTCGCTCCCTCTTGCACGCACCGAAACACCATCTCTCTCCCTCTCTCTTCTAAACGCATATTCGCTCTGCTCATCATCAAGGCCCCTCTCCAATTAAACGGAACATGCTGTCCCTCGTCCTTACCTCCATGCCACCCCCCCCCCCCCCACCTCAACCACTCCTGCTGCTAGCTAACCCCTCCACACAAGCCTGGCCGCAGTCCGACAACTATTTGTGCGTGGCTCGCGGCTGGCCGTGTTGCCGTTGCCAGGACTGCAAAAGGAAAGAGAAGGGTAGGGAGAGGGGAGAGAGGGATAAAAAGTGAGAGGGCGAGAGGGAGGCGGCAGGCGCGAAGGGAGAGGCGATGGTGCGAAGAAACGGTGTTATAGTAATTTATGTACGGTGAGGTTAACGTTTGTCGTTGTATTTCCTTAAATTTTTATTTTCTGGAAACTGGCCGTTTTTCTCAAAAACGGCCGCTTGCTTGTATTTTCGACACATCGACGTAATGCACCATAAGTCACGCAAAAGTCCCAGAAGAAATACTACTACTCGATACGAACGAACCGTCACTGGCCCTCACGAGGCAACGGCCAGTCTAGTGAGTGGTTCGACTGGAGAGGAGTGGACTGTTTGCGCGGCCATTGGCTAGACACTCGAGCAGAAAAAGAGAAAGGGGGAGGAGTGGAAAAGGAGGGGTAAAGGGGGGGGGGGCAGAGGCAGAGGAGGGATTGGGAGGAGGGGGTAAAGGGAATCAATCGGATCGACAGAATGGTGTGCTTATTGACGTGTGAAGGGGCCTCTCCTCTCGCACAAACACGCAGGCCAGCACTGTGGGTTAGCAAGTGGGGTGAGTCCGGTGAGTCAGTAACGGACTCATAGTCAGTCATTCATTCGATGACTTGTTTAGCTCGAAGTGCAAGAAGCGAAGAAGCGGAGCTTGCCTGGGCGCTGCGGGGCTGCTCTAGTTTTCTGTATTCGTTAGTTTTTGTTGTCGCAGAGTTGGCAGCGCAGCGGGCCGTGCGCACCACCAGGTCAATGCATTTCATAGCAGGCCGGGGGCCGTGGCGGAGTTTGTTGTGTTGGCATTCATGGGACTAGTGGAGGGGGCCGCGGGGACCAAGTTTTGGGATGCGTGGATGGGGACGACTGTGCTGTGTGTGTGTGAGTTGGCGGGGACTTTGAGTCCCTTTGGTCAGCGTGGAGGCGGTTGGGGGAGGCGGCAGTGAATGGCACTGGCCTCCCTGCCTGCAGGACCCGCAGGGACCAAGGAGCGGTGCAAAGCTGTTCGTCAGCAGGAATTTACATCCAATCGGATTTGCGGCGGGGCGACGCGCGCGGCCTGCGGCCCCGGCGGCGGACTTTTGAACTGGAAACGATTTCTCATCCGGTCGTCGCCTGTGTCCCGCTTGTCCCGGACTGCTGCCGCCACTACTGCTGCGGTCCGCAGGGGTACAGTAGTTTATCTAATCTCCTCCTCACAGCACAGCCAGGCCGCGCTGTGACGCGATCGACAACGACCAGAGATTAGCAAACTAAGTTCACCTCAGTCCAGTCCCGACCCGGGTGGGTGAGTTCGGGTGAGCCCGGGGGTGAGCTACCCCATAATAAGCCATCCTCGAAGCCCTGGGGATGAGCTGTATAGTTCACGAGTATGGCATAGTCAACGAAGTCTACCACCTTTCCGAAATAAAATATACAAAGCCAGGGATGTTATACAGGGTGGTCCATAGACACCTTCCCTACTTCGCTTAATACTGTACCGCATGCAGAGGTGCGGGCGGGCTTGCCTACCGTCGCTCATCACGGCATGGCCCCTAGGTGTTATATAGCACCTTTGTACTTCCAGTGTAAGGACGACAAATTTGACCGTCGTCTGTATCGAAACTGCCAAAATCAGTTGAACAAAAACGTTTTCGCAAAGAGCTATTTCCACAGAAGCTAGGGAGCCACTATCAGGACACTCTCTCTCCCTCGCACAGACACATCACACACACACACACACACAAGTGTGCGCGAGCGCAACAGGTAAGTCCATGACTGGAGGCCTATACTGCACACTACACCGTTTAGATAAACGCTGCCCTCGCGCTGCAGTAGCAACGCACCCCATCAATTTATTAGCGGGAGATCCATTTGCTGACCCGCGCGGGGCGGGACGTGGTTGGGGTGGAGCGGGGTGGG
>NW_026268853.1:0-4935 GCF_000697945.3 Frankliniella occidentalis | reverse complement strand
GGTGGGGCGTGCTCCTCTGCCCGGGCCCGCCCCGGTGTAGGAGCGGCTATTAATGGCGACAGGTGATAAAGTCTGCAAGTTTACAGCCAGGTGAAATAAAATCTGCGTCTCCCTGTAATAGTCCTGTCCCTTTCTCTTTCCTTTATTTTTCTGTTTTTCACGGACGGCGTCGCTTATTTCCGCAGTGGGCTTTGCGACCAAAGAGCCAGCAGTAGCACCAGCAGCTGGAGCTATAGAGAGCGATGCGAGGCGACTATCCAGGAGTCGTTTCAGCCGCAGCTGGCGAGAATAGAGGATTGCAAAAATGATGAGAGAAGCTGGCGTCTATCAAGGCGCGGCTCTTTAGCTCCAGGACTCCTTGGCGCCGCACCTTGCTCCCCACTGATAGGAGGGTATCCGTCCTTGCGAAAACTTTGCATTTCATTTCGTGATCGGAAGTATGCGGACGCCGCGTTTCTCACTGCAATAATAAAAGGGAAATGAAGCGATCTCATACAGTGCATTGATTATTTTTGACAAAGTAATCTCAACTGTGAAAATCTGGAAGAGCGGCCCTGGGTTTTTCGAGGACAGACAGTGGGTTAGAGAGAGAGAGAGAGAGAGAGAGAGAGGGGGGGGGGGTTGGAACCAGGGTTGCTTAACAGCCTCTATTATCGCGGAGGCCTAGACAACACCGACGCGGGAATTCGTCTGTAATTCAAACAAATGAGAGGCGATCTGGCGGGTCGTGGCGCAGCGTGGCGTACAGCGGCATGTATGGCAGTGTGGTGTCATTAGGATGCACACAAAGTGTGTACGGGGGGTGCCGGTGGTCCGGGTGCAGGGTGCGACCCACGTGTGTGTGTGGTGCTAGTGGTGTGTGTTTGTGTTGGGGGCAGGACAGCCCCGTGACGGATTGCCCGTGCACCCGTTCATTACCTTTCGCTGCATAGAGGTAAGTATGTTCTCTCCCGCTCCGTCGCACCGCCGGGAGGCCGTTAGAGCGTACGGGGACAGGGCACAGCCGGCGGTGGCGCGGCGTGTCGGCGCGTGGCGCGCGGCACGCATCGCTGAGCCCGCGAGCGGGGTGCGGGCCATCCCCAAAAAGCGGACATATGTATGAATTTTCTTTTTCACGATTCGACCTAAACGACTAGTGCACTAGTCCATGGACTTTATAGTGCAATGTTCATGGATATCAAAACGCATTAGTTTGTATTTTTAGCTGTAAATCTTCATTCTCAAATCCCAATTTAATACGCCCGATGGACGGCTCTAACCTGTGGTATACAACATTGTACATGGTTTTATAATTTTACTTTGTAACAGTATCATTTACATTATTTGATTAGTTTATTGAGAGTATCTGCCCCGCCCCTACTTTCACTAGCCCACACCTGCGCACGGGTTGCCCGGGGCAAAACTGTGGTAATTCATTGTAATTCATTAGTATCTGTAATATATTTAAGAATAAGAGTATCAGTCGTCCCCCCGGAGAGTCTTCAGTCTCACCCCTTGCTTCGGCCTCATGTCAGCAGGCAACCCGCTGTGCACCAGAGGTATGGACCTCACATTTCTCCCCTCATGCAGCAAAATCCATCACCCGCTCGTCCGTCGTATAATCGCCGACCAGGCGATGCCACTCAGGGGCAACGCCGTGATTTCCACTCTAGAGACAAAATGGCGGCACATGACCAGAATCGACGGCGTCAACAGCCCTTTCCCCACCCAGCACCGATCACGGACTTCCCGCTCAGCAAATCAACCTTCCCGGCTCCAACGATCAACCACGAGCACCACCAAAGATTAACCCATGACTCCAGGCCCCAATTACGGCCGAATCAAGCGAGGGGGCCACCACTCTCTCTTTGGATGTACACATGATTGCAAAGATTGCGTGATTTCACATGATTTCACGGATTTCGCATATTATTTTAGAAGATTTCACGCTAAAACCTGCCGGCAGATTATGTCTGATTTGAAGGATTACAGATGATTTCAGCGGATTTTACCGGATTTCGGCGGATTTCACAAGATTCCGGCGGATTTTACGTGATTCCGGCGGTTTTTACATGACCTTCTAAGGGGTCGTTCACATACTACGTAGTATTGGAGGGGGCGGGGGGTACAAATATTATGGGGTCCCAATATTTATACCCCGGGGTACAAATATAATGGGGTCTCTATGGACTCTAATGATGGTCCAGATCCTTTTGGGACCCCATAATATTTGTACCCCCCCCCCCCTCCAATACTACGTAGTATGTGAACGACCCCTAAGGATTTCAGACTAAAATTTGCCGGCAGATTACGCATGATTTCATGATTGCAGGTGGATTTCAAATGATTTCGGGAGGATTTCAGGGAGGGCGTACACATGATTTCAGGAGTGGCGGCCCCCTCGGAATCAAGACATTCCCCGTATGACAACGGATCAACCTCGGGACCGTCGGTCCTCCCCTGTGCGCAAGGAAAGGAAAACAGCCCGGCGATCACCTTCACCATGCCGTGCGCGTTCTCCGTCTCTGTCTGCTCACTCCAAGCAAGCCTGCCCGCCAACACCGGGAAAAATAGTCAGCAGCAAGAAGCGTTCTCGGTCTCCTTCGCCTCAACCAGGGAACCAAAAGGCCAAATCAAATAAATCAAGCCCGAAAAGAAGAACATCAAAAACGCAATCGAAAGAATATATTACATCTTCAGACTCCAGTGCATCGGATAGTGAATGAAGCCCCCCCCCCCCTCGCTGCTCCCTGTCACCCCCTTTCTCTCCGGGCGCCCCTGTGCACCCATATATACCCCGTCAGTCTCGAGCTAAGCTCGCCTGTCACCACATCACCATCTCGTGTCATGCCTAGCGCCTCGGACAACTGGCAGCCTACTGTCCAGCGCCCTTCACCTTCGACACAGTGCACCCTCACGTCACTCTGCTCTCTGTCGCCCTGCCGTGCACACCTCGCGGCCTCGAGTGCGTCTCTGCCTTCTGTGTGACAACCGCGTGTGCTCAAGACAACCCAAGTGCATCTCTGTTTCTGTGCGCCAACCGCGTGTGCAAAAGACAACCATGTCTCTCTCAAAAGCCTTCCGGAAAATTATAAAAAAGTACCAGCGACTTCACGTCCGGCAAAACAAAAAATTGAAGAAACCGCCGTCACCTCATTACCGATTTCGAAGCAAGGAGCTTAGTGGAAAACTCGCAGCTGAATTGTCTAAGCGGTTGCCGGGATTGTCCCTGCAAAGAAACCAAGTGATAAAAGCTCAACAACAAGTGAATCGATTGAAGGCGAATTATGCCTTCCAAATTAGAGGATTTATCAACAAATATGAAGAGGTTTTTCCACGACATACAGTCCATGAAAAACTCGTGGAAGAAGTTACCAACATCGACAACGCGGTAAACCACTTCAAAAGAGACGAGCGTGACAACCACCTCGCTCCCAACCCCCGGTGCACGGACGTCGCAACGCAGTTCCCGGAAATAATAGAGTTGGACCAACCCCAACAACCACCTCTCACCCCTCCACCCCGATTTGCCTGGATGCACCCGGATCTCGATCGACCATGAAACTTCCTCCGCGGGACTTCCTTGACGCGCTGCGGGGTATTCAGAGCAAGCTCCCCGGCGGCAGCACGCTGCTGTTCCCCGCCGATGACAACATCGGGGCACACTACGCGAGCTGCCGTGTGACGGTGACCCGCATCGCGGGGGGCCTGCCGCTCTTCGTCGATCTTCCCGTCACCAGGCCCGAGATGATCTTCAACTTGCTCCGGGCCGTCCCGTTGCCGGTGGCCGTCGGCAACAAAGGGGTGTTCGCAATAATCGCCCCGGAGGTGCCGTACTTGGCGGTGTCCCTGGACCGTAAACATTCCATCGAGATGGACCAAGAGGACCTCGCGGGGTGCCAGGAGGGCACCGTGCGGGTATGCAACCCGCAGCACCCGCTTAGATACGCCGGCAACGGGAACGACGGGGACTGCTTGCTTTCCCTCTACCGGGAGGAGGCTGTAAAGGCGAAGAACGCCTGCCAGGTGGTCCTGGTAAAGTCACTGGCACCAACCCTGTACCGCGCCAAGGGCAGGTAGACCCCTCCAGCACGCCGCGACCTGTCCACATCTCCGGTGTGGGCACACTAACCCTGCCTCCAGGATGCGGCGCTTCAATCGGCGGAATGCTGCTGTCAGCGCCGGCTAACTTCGTGTCAGCCTACCGCGAGGCCCAAGTGGACTCATTCGTGATGCCCAGGCTGCCGTCACAAACGCTGGCCAACTTCAGCCTGCCCTTCGAGGGGGTCCGTGAGGACACCCTTAAGAAGGTAGACAGCCCCCTCAATTCCACCTGGGGGCTGGACCCAGTGACGGTGGCAGGCACCGCGGTACGGCTGCAGGACATCCGGAGCCACATAGAGGACTTCGAAGCAGAGGCCGCGGCGGACACGGCCGCCACGGTGCAGTTTGCCACAAGCATGGGCTTCTCGGGGCTCGTGTTGGTGGTAGTGGTGGCAGCGGTAGCGTACTACTGCTGCTGCTGCTCGGGAGCAGGGGTCTGCCTGGGGTCCTGCTGCTTGCGCCCGAATAATTGGAGTCCACCGCCCCATCAGCAGTGGATGCCTATGACGCCGCCCCCGCAAGAATGTACATCACGGGTGGTGTACATCGCACAGCCCAACCTGGAGAGACCCGCCTTCTAAGATAAGTACCCTAGGTCTTTGAAGAGAGGGTGGGTGTCTAGGGTTAGTAGTGGGGGGAGTAAGAGGGGGGGGGGGAGGAGGAAGCAGCATATCAGCAAAATTCTTACCGGCCTAATTTTCAGGGATCTTTGTACAGAGACCCTTAGTTTCCGCTAATATTTCGATTCTCTCTTTTTTCAAAATTTTCTCTGCTGAACCTGCAAATCGATTCCACCTTTCTCTTCCCAGTCTAACCCTGCTGTGCGTGAATTGTAAATCGTAGGAAATTTAT
>NW_026268852.1:15356-15821 GCF_000697945.3 Frankliniella occidentalis | reverse complement strand
AGGCTATCCAAAACGGAAGTAGGAAAAGAACGAAGTCACTGACTTTTCTGTTTCCGTGATGGCTCTGATTAGTTGAGCTGATCACGTGTCACGACAGCGTTTCAGGTATGAAAAACCGTCAGGTCAGTTTCGAGCTCGCCTCCATATTTGAGAGGTTAGAATCGGACCAAACTACCATGACAATTTCTCAAACTGAGCGGACGGAAACAGATTAATCGGTGAGTTTGTTCTTTTTCACTTCCGTTCTATATAGCCTGGAACACCCTATTGCCAGTGAGTTATCAAAGTAGAGCCGCATGGGCGAAAATTTTCTCCGTTTTGCTCTAGGTCAAACCGTTGAGGCGCTAGAGGGTGTTTTTGACGAAAGTAAGCGAAAATATGTACAACCCTGCATGCTTAGCCAAAGTGACGGGCCGTTGACGGGCCGGAGGCGAAAATATGTACAACCCTGCATGCTTAGCCAAA
>NW_026268852.1:13241-13570 GCF_000697945.3 Frankliniella occidentalis | reverse complement strand
CATGGTAGTTTCTCATACTGGGCGGACGGAAACAGATAAATCAGTGAGTTTGTTCTTTTTCACTTCCGTTTTAGATAGCCTGGAACACCCTATTATAATTCCAGTTTACAAAATTTTTGTAAATTTACGACGATATTTATTACAGTGCAACACAGTTTTCTGAGTGTGCCTGCCTGGAGTTACGCAATTTCTTGTATTACTATGTAAGTACAATATCTTTGCAAAACGAATTCTAATAGGCTATTCCGCTCGACGCGGTAAGAAGAACACAAGAATCACAAAAGACGAGGGTGGGGGTAGCGAGGCGGCTTCCCCACCCGCCCGCGCTC
>NW_026268852.1:5165-5816 GCF_000697945.3 Frankliniella occidentalis | reverse complement strand
CGCTGCCCACCGCCCCGCCCTCCACGGAAAATCACTCACCTGTGTGAACTTGGAAAGCGCCGACTTCATCATGGGAATGCAGGATTGAAACTGCACTTGTCCAACCCGTTTTTTGGGGCCTTTCTTGAGCTTGTCCTTGAGAGTACGTAGTTTTTTTAGGCGCGAGCTCTTGATGCAGTTGACGGCACTATTCACTGCACTGTACACCAAACCTCCACGCTCCCCATACAAATCTACTTTGGTGAGCTGGGGGTGCAAAGCTTTCTTCACCACAAGATTTGTACAGTGGTCAGCGCAGTACGTTCTCTGCTTGCCGACAGCCGACACCATGTCCGCCCCGTCATCGGTGACGTAGTGGAGTTGCACCTTCTCCGGGTCTAGTGACAGGGAAGACAGATTGGCTCTTATTTCCTCCCTGATCACTTCCCCGGTGACGGACTCCGCATCGCAGTGGGGCGTGAAGAGCACATTGTCATGGAGCACAAAGTCCTTGTCAATATACGCGACAGTGTGCGCCAAGTACTTTCTCTGCCTCTGCCCGTCCGTCCACCCGTCCACCGTCGCCGAGCCCAAGCCGTCCTCCAGGTCTTCCCGCATCTCTTCCACGAGGGCAGAACGAGCCGCGTCCGCGATCTCGCACACTTTTCTCTT
>NW_026268852.1:0-300 GCF_000697945.3 Frankliniella occidentalis | reverse complement strand
GATACGTTAAAATGTTCAAATTTTCTGTTGAATACTTCTTGGAAGTTTACAAATTCCCAGTCAAACACCTAATACCTTGCACCATGTTGAACACTACCCGAGACACTACCAAGTATGCCAGTTGCACACTTTTGTTTTCAGAAAGAACCTGGATCCTTAACAGTAGATTTTTCAAATCTCAAACGTATAACGGAACCCGGGTTCCACACAACGCTAAAGTAATCTAATGTGAAAATAACAAGTAAATTCACCAAATTTTAGTCTAGCATTATAAAGTTCTCACCTATACTTCTCGTGTTC
>NW_026268851.1:20414-21705 GCF_000697945.3 Frankliniella occidentalis | reverse complement strand
TTTCCTTTCCAGTTTTTATCAATTGAAGCAGCGACAAGAATTTGTCTGTTGCCAGCCATCAAGTATAAGGGGTCTTCCCTAAAGTTGCTGCAGATGCCCCCCCCTCTCTCTCTCTCTCTCCCTCTCACACACACACACACACCGACCCTCTTTGCATGAGGAAGGGAATGAGCTCGCCCACCGAGAGCTCATGGGCAGTGTCTCCGCGGCGCGGCGCGCAGCTGACAAGATGATGAACGATGCCGGCCGCGCGGCCCTGCACGTATTCGGGCATCGTGTCGCCTGAGCCTCAGCAGCAGGAAGAGTTTCCCTCTGCGCTACTCCAGGACCCACGTGAGCAGCTGACTTGAATGAGTCGCATCAGACTCTGCCTCTGGATTTTAACTGTCTTCCGCGAGCAATAATTCATTTTGATTCATTTCGAGAATCAGCAGTGTTTCAATATATGGTCCGTTATGATCGTGATCGCCGGCGCACACCGGCCCATCATGCACAGACTGCATTACGCTGCATTATATGCACTCTAAATGGCAAGGGGCAATATTTGTCCATTGCAAGATGCGTCCAGCGACTTAATTCTTGTGTCAGTACCAAGGAATTGCAATTCAAGACGATTAAAGACAACCTGTGTCACTCTCCTACGAAGTTCTAGGCAAAGTGACTAATGGAAATTCCACATTTCAAGGTACTTAAGATTTATACCCAATGGAATACAAAAAAGAGAGGACATAAATCAATGGCATTTTAACCTTTAAGGTAAATATAATTTACATACAATACAATATACAAATATAATCTGTAAGGGAATGTGAATCCAGTCGTTGTATTGGGTGCCAGAGTGGGCTCGTAAACATTTGTACGAGGAATCATTAGAGTTCTACCGTCCTCAGACTTGGTGGTCTGACGGGACTGATGGCAGACAGAAAATCTCCTGTCTGTATATCCGCTACTATTCGCAGGTGCCGAATGCCTAGCAATGACGGAAGCGCACTGATCAGTGGTTGCAGCTGGGGGAAGGGCTTCTCGCCCTCATCAAGATCATAATCATAATAATCATCCTCATCTTCATCGATAGTATTTACAATGGATAGCTTCTCCACACGACCGCAGGACGGTCCCTGCGCCAGGGCCCGGACGAGGTCCACGCCGACGTCTGCGGCACTGGTCGCCAAGGGCGCGTCAAAATAAGTGTCGTACGTACGTACGTACGTCCGGCCGTACGTCCGTCCGGCCGACGGCTACCAAACAAAAGTATCATTTAATAGGTGAAACCGCATATTTTCGGAAAGGG
>NW_026268851.1:14809-15139 GCF_000697945.3 Frankliniella occidentalis | reverse complement strand
AGTGAGGAGCCCGCCTCTGCTGTTGTTGAGAAGGAAGGAACATCAGCTACTGTGCAGGTGAATACTCTCCCAGGGAGTCAAGAATTATTACTGCACTAATCTTAACACGACATCAATTTCATTCTGTTTCCTTTCCAGTTTTTATCAATTGAAGCAGCGACAAGAATTTGTCTGTTGCCAGCCATCAAGTATAAGGGGTCTTCCCTAAAGTTGCTGCAGATTAAAGAGGCCATTCCTCCTCCAAATGTTCCTACTGATAATGTTAAAATTTCTGGTCTACCAGATAATTTTTCTAATGTAGGCGTAGCTTGATATTATCACTTTTCATTT
>NW_026268851.1:5581-6779 GCF_000697945.3 Frankliniella occidentalis | reverse complement strand
AATCCTTGGTAATCGTCACTTTTTGGTAATCAGGTGTACACGATTTTTTAGAGTTGGGCACCCCTCGCCTTTCCCCCTCTCCACGCCATAGTCGGCCATAGAATCGTCGGCGAGCTTCACCCCCAGCGCAAACACACATGACGGCGTCCTCTCGGCAGCAGGGGCGAAAGGAGCCTATGGGGTCGGGGGGCACGTTCGGAGGGGGAGGGGGGGAGCTCCCCCATAATAAAAAACAAACCTTTTAAGCCGGTACAGTTACGAAATTTGAAATTTAACTCTCAAACCACGAAAAAAGCGCCAGCTCAGGAGCATGACTTCGTGCGAATGAATGCACTAAAGTGTCCAAATCAACGCAGGAATGTGTGCTAAAAATTTGATTGTTAAATTCGTAAAAAAGATACAAATCCAGTTAGTTTGGGGTCCCTCCAGTTTTTATTCTTTGAATTCGTAGAGAGATCACTATCAGGCAATGAGCATTATGGAAGTGTTTAATATTTCACATGCAAAATAAATACTATTTCATCCTAGCGCACTAACGCATCTGCCCCTGAGAGGTAGACAACACACACGACCCCCCCCCCTCCCCTTTTCAGACCTGTCGTATACGTGCAGGGCCGCGCGGCCGCCTGAGCCTCAGCAGCAGGAAGAGTTTCCCTCTGCGCTTCTCCAGGACCCACGCCACGTGAGCGGCTGACTTGAAGTAGTCGAATTAGATCCTGCCTCTGGTTTTTAACTGTCTTCCGCGAGCAATAATTCATTTCGATTCAAAGAATTGCAATTAAAGACGATTAACGATGAGAACTAGACGCCTTTGTCAGCCTCCTATGAAATTCTAGACGGAGCGCCAAAGAGTTTTTTCAGTATGCAGATCGGACTAGTACTCTAGTACTACACTGGATTCGAATGTATAGTAGTTGATCCTAAAATGTTCTTATCCCCTTCAGTACACAAAGCGGGTGCATAAAGTCAAGGACTAATCTGCACACTTGTTGAACCACGAACGAGCTTTCCTGGGTGCAGATGATGTTGTCGCAGTCAGCCGTGGCTTCAAGTTATCACACCACAACAAAAAATGATAAGAAGAAAAGAGGACATAATCAGTGGCATTTCAGTATTTATGTATATAATTATATATAATTTTCACCCAATGAAATACAAAAATAAAGAGGACACAAATCCAAGGCATTTCAACATTTAA
>NW_026268851.1:0-2325 GCF_000697945.3 Frankliniella occidentalis | reverse complement strand
GGGGGGCTCCAGCGGACTATCCCGGAGTGGAGATGACGTCACTGACTGGAGGAGAATAAAAGGAAGGCGAGCCGGGCGTTGTTGTGGGCGTCGGCGGGTGTGATCCCGGCACAGGAGAGCCTGACAGCGCTTCCCTATCCCGACCCCGCCCCGCTCACCTCTGGGGGTGGGCCGAGCCGAGCCGAAGCCGAGGGGAGGCCTGCGGAGTGGATTGGAATGAATGAAGAGCGGAGCGTGGGAACCGGTGGAAACTCTTGGCGGGTTGCCTACTTGCTCGGCCTGTAAGCCGCCATGGTCGAGGGTGATGGAAGGCAAGCCCGCCCACACGCCGGCGTGAATAGTCACTTGGTATTTGCTAGATGTAGATTTGTGATATTGGCCGGGATGCCTCCAACAAGTGATACGAATGCACTCATGTCATCTATCAGAAATCATCTCGCTCTGTCTGGGCGATGTGTATAACGCGTTCCTTAATTTGGAACGAGAAACACGACTCTCACGTTCACAGTGACGAGACGACGCCTGTGCTCTCACACGCTGAGGTAGGCCCGGCCCCGCCCACAATCTCGAGGGTACAGTAATCATTAATTAGAATGCATGCTGTGACGTGGGTCGAGGGGTCCTGCATTTTTTTCGTGGGAAAAGAAGGAAACAGAAATAAAATCTGTGGTATTTCGCGTGAGGGTATCGCCGTCATGAACTGGTCGGATACAGAGGGGTGGCACTCAGTGCTCATCGTGAGACCGCGCGGCAGAGGTCAAACCCCGCTTGCCGCCCGTAAAGGCAGTGAGCTCGTAGGCCTGGCAGGTCATGAGGCAGACCATCGCAAGGATCCCTGCAAGACAATGGCTTTGCGGTCACCTCCGCCCTCCACCCCTCCGCCAGGCGACAAGCTCATCATAGTCGCAAAGTAGCCTCGGCGCGAGCCTGTCTGCGGCACCACACCACCGTGTGTCGGCCTTCACACACGGCCACCGACTCAGGCTTATCGACAATTATCGTATCTTGAACCTGCCGCCTTGCGAGATTTCCGCTCGCTTATATTGTCGTCATTTTATTAATATACGAAGAGAGGCACTCAAGTGCAATGGCATCTTTTCGCATTTAAAAATAAATGTGCAACACTTCAGCACAAAGAAGCGCGTGCCAAATCGACCCGCTCGTCTAAACGTGTGACACGCAAAATGACTTACAGGTCAGGTGGCTGATGAACCCGCGCATGTCAGCGTTGCCTGCGTTGCTGTGCTGCGCACTCGTAGGTGCGGGCGGGTTGCCTATAGTCGCGCTCAGTCCCGAAGGTTGCTATGGGCTGCACACTAAAAGCTTAGGAACATTTTTATTCGTAGCTTACTGAGTTCTGTGCATGTGCTCTGCTTACGCATTTTTAATACGCCCGTGTGAATAGATTTGTTCATACTGGCGTATATTAAAAAATGCGCGAGCAGAACACGTACACAGAACTCAGTAAGCTAATAATAAAAATGATCAAAAGCTTTTAGTGTGTGCACTGTGTGTGTGACTGTCTACATCAGAAGTGCCCGGGGTTAGACAATCAGCCACCTGGTATACCAGGTGGTAATACTAGGTGGCTGATTAACCCCGCTCACTTCTGTAGTTAGACTGTACCGCACTCATGGGTGCAGGCGGGCCTGCCCATCACCCCTGTCCACGGCGCCTTACGGGCTGAACAACTAGGCAACCCGCCAGCATTCGTGCGTGCGGTAAGGCGTAATTACAGAAGTGACGGGGATAATCAGCCACCTGGTATATCACGTCACTAGAAGTCTACAAGTCGATCGACGACATCTCCGACCCTACTTCTCGTTCAACCTGACCCGCTGCCAATGGCACTGACCACGTGGCGTCCACGTGGCGTTTGCCCCGGGCCACGCGTGGGGTGCGGGGCGGGGGAGCTGCGACAGTACTCGGCTACCGTTGGACCTAACTGCCCCCTCCGCATCCTCTCTCAATCCTCGTCATCACCCCCTTTGCTCTTTACTCCGCGGGGACGCTAGCGCGACGCGAGACGTGTATATGTATTTTTAGCGACTTCCACCCCGCCCCCTCCCTCCCCAACCACCACCGCCTCCACTGCTTCTGCTTCAAGCAAACGGCGATGACGCTGGCCGGGGGTGTCTGCCGCCGCCCCTATAGCTGCTGCTTCATTTCGCGATTTCTAGGAGCGATAAAGTAAGGGCTTTGCATGTTTGACAGGTGTGGCGCAACGCGACGCCCAACGCCTCCTCCCCGCGTCGAGTAGCAGAGTTAGCAGAGCACATCTCGGAATATAAGTACCTCACACACCAGCAAAATATAATCAAAAAT
>NW_026268850.1:14761-15897 GCF_000697945.3 Frankliniella occidentalis | reverse complement strand
AAACAAACGACGCAAATGGTCCAGCCCGACTCCTTTTCGATAGTTCAGGATTGTTCAACCCTCAGAAAGTCCATTCTGATGAAGTAAGCCCTCCCTTGAATAATTGCAAGAATTCTAACGGGCTAACTTAACGTTTGACATCTAAGGTAAAACAATCGACGCAAATGGTCCAGCCCGACTCCTTTTCGATAGTTCAGGATTGTTTAACCCTCAGAAAGTCCAATCTGCATAAGTAAGCCCTTCCTTAAATAATTGCAGGAAATCCTGCGGGCTAACTTACCACCTGGACTCCTGAGGTGAAACAATCGACGCAAATGGTTCAGCCCGACTCCTTTTCGATAGTTCAGGATTGTTCAACCCTCAGAAAGTCCATTCTGCATAAGTAAGCCGTCCCTTGAATAATTGTTTAGGAAATCCTGCGGGCTAACTTATCAGCTGGACTTCTGAGGTGACACAATCGACGAAAATGGTCCAGCCCGACTCCTTTTCGATTGTTCAGGATTGTTTAACCCTCAGAAAGTCCATTCTGATAAAGTAAGCCCTCCCTTGAATAATTGCAGGAATTCTAACGGGCTAACTTTACGTTTTGACATCTAAGGTAAAACAATCGACGCAAATGGTCCAACCCGACTCCTTTTCGATAGTTCAGGATTGTTCAACCCTCAGAAAGTCCATTCTGCATAAGCCGTCCGTTGAATAATTGTATAGGAAATCCTGCGGGCTAACTTATCACCTGGACTTCTGAGGTTGAACAATCGACGCAAATGGTCCAGCCTGACTCCTTTTCGATTGTTCAGGATTGTTCAACCCTCAGAAAGTCCATTCTGATGAAGTAAGCCCTCCCTTGAATAATTGCAAGAATTCTAACGGGCTAAATTTACGTTTTAAAAAACTAAGGTAAAACAATCGACGCAAATGGTCCAGCCCGACTCTTTTTCGATAGTTCAGGATTGTTTAACCCTCAGAAAGTCCAATCTGCATAAGTACGCCCTTCCTTGAATAATTGCAGGAAATCCTGCGGGCTAACTTACCACCTGGACTTCTGAGGTGAAACAATCGACGCAAATGGTCCAGCCCGACTCCTTTTCGATAGTTCAGGATTGTTCAACCCTCAGAATATCCATTCGGCAGAAGTA
>NW_026268850.1:10060-10393 GCF_000697945.3 Frankliniella occidentalis | reverse complement strand
TTCCTGCAATTATTCAAGGGAGGGCTTACTTCTTCAGTATGGACTTTATGAGGGTTGAACAATCCTGAACAATCGAAAAGGAGTCGGGCTCGGGCTGGACCATTTGCGTCGATTGTTTCACCTCAGAAGTCCAGGTGGTAAGTTAGCCCGCAAGATTTCCTGCAATTATTCAAGGGTGGGCTTACTTATGCAGAATGGACTTTCTGAGGATTGAACAATCCTAAACAATCGAAAAGGGGTCGGGCTGGACCGTTTCCGTCGATTGTTTCACCATAGAAGTCAAAACATAAAGTTAGCCCGTTAGAATTCCTGCAATTATTCAAGGAAGGGCTT
>NW_026268850.1:5049-5310 GCF_000697945.3 Frankliniella occidentalis | reverse complement strand
AATGAGTCAATGCGAGACCGCGGTGTAGACCAGACCAGACTCCCAGGCGCGGTATAAGGAGTGGGCGACAGGGGGGGCGATGCAATGCGGGTTGCCTACATACAGGGGTTTTGTAGCACAAACTGCTAGAGACAAAATCACTAGAGTCGATGGGGGGGGGCGATCTGATTCGAAAATACATGGCAATAATCAATGTAAGGTTTCTATTGGTTTATATTCACCATAAAATGCAGCCCCCCAGTGAGGGGTGAATATTCCAAC
>NW_026268850.1:0-263 GCF_000697945.3 Frankliniella occidentalis | reverse complement strand
CTAGAATCAAGGGTCTTTGGAGAAACACAACAGGCTTTAGAAGCAATAAACCTCAATTTATTGTGCAAAATAAAAATAAATCTAAAAGTAACAACATAGTAAATCCTTGGAGTCAACACATACAAAAAGAAATGTAACAACAAATAAACTAAACTAAATCAGTAATAACATATCACAAATTTTCCAATTAATTGTAAACATATGAGATCATTTGTTCTTTCTCGAACGCAGACACCCTTCTAAGTTTTCCCAAACCGAAAATC
>NW_026268849.1:4319-4751 GCF_000697945.3 Frankliniella occidentalis | reverse complement strand
TGCTTACGGACTAAAAATTTCGGAGCGGTACACAGCCTTATATGCAAGCGCACGCCGGTATATTTTCCGACGCATGCGCAGGTTACACCCGGCCGAGGGGGCAATAACTCCCTTTTGGTGTGTACACATGATTCCCGAAATACTTGATTCCCAGTGATTCCCTGTGTTTCCGTCCACTTATATTCATTCCTTAGGTTTTCTAGTGGTAGAAAACGCTTGTTTCGACTAATTTGTATCAGTTTCATTGGTTTCCCACTTAGTTTAAACGATTTCTGTTGATTTCGATTAACTTTTATCCTGAAGATTCCCAGGCAGATGTACACATGATTCCCGGAGTTATTGCCCCCTCGCACCCGGCCGTAGGGTCGGAAAAAATCCGACCATTGTCGTAGAAATTTAGCGAGGCATTAGGGTCGGATATTTGTGGGTCGG
>NW_026268849.1:2383-3059 GCF_000697945.3 Frankliniella occidentalis | reverse complement strand
TCGGCGGGGGCGGCAGGGGCGTGGGTGCAGTCGCCAGGCACGGTATGGTACCCCACCGCCAGGAGCTAGGAGCGCACGAGCCGCTGCTGCCGTGTCCCCGAGCGCCGCACGGTTCCCGTAGAACCAGCAGCAGCAGCAGCGGCAGAGCTCCACGGGGTCCATAAAGGGTTCAGCAAACAGGGAAATAAATGAACTCTGCTGTCGTCGTTTGGAATCCTCTCAAAGCTCTCTCCCTCTGCTACAAGCCCCCCCCCCCTTTTCCCCCTTCCCGTACCCTTCGCCTACCGCCCCATCAGTACAGCTGTAAACACGGCGAGCAAATGCTCAATAATGCTGTCCACACCGGGATCCCCGGCGGCAGTGGCTCCCTCTTTCTACTCCGTCAGCACCGTCAGCGCGCGGACAGGTTCGGGATAACGAACACAATCATAATAATTCAGAACGTCCGTCACGTGTCCCTTTTTATTTTTCTCGCGTGGTTACTTGGTGCGTCAGGATGCCGAGGCAGGTGCCGCGGCTGGTGCAGTGCCGGGGGACTGGTGCCGAACGTGCCGAGCCCGCGGGGGTGCCAAGGCTGCTGCATACTACATACACACCGGAGGGTTATTTTTCAATCGCTGCGCCACACACAGTCGGTATTGCGGGTGTTGCTGTGGGGCGTGGCTGGAGCCGCAGC
>NW_026268849.1:1407-1748 GCF_000697945.3 Frankliniella occidentalis | reverse complement strand
GGGAGGGGGGGGGGGTGACGGATCCGTGAGTGCAGGGCGCGCAGCAGGGTGATCCATATGAATGCGGCGGCCCCGTGCGGCACTCGCCGCAGCAGCACCGCCACACCCGGCATCCTCCTCAGCATAAAGATGTGCGTGTGTGTCGCAACAACTGCAGCAGCCCTGCAGCGCCGAGGCGATGGCGTAGGTCGCGCTGCTGCCGCCCGGGATGGGCCGGAGGAAGGAGCTTAATGGCCTCGGGGGCCTTCATCCCGCCCGCGTTGCCGTGCCCGGCGCGCGCTTGCTGTGGAATGCTCTCTTTGCTCTCTTCCTAACCGCCACCCCCCACCCCCTACTCCCCC
>NW_026268849.1:0-1177 GCF_000697945.3 Frankliniella occidentalis | reverse complement strand
GGGGGGGGGCGGCAAGGCGGGATTAGCGCAAAGAGGAAAACAGTGCTGAGCGAACTCGACACCCGAGCTGGCAGGTGGAGGTGGGGAGGCCCGAGGCTTCCCGCACTATAATTTCTCTCGATAAAGTCATGTCTACCAAGTCAATTTTAACTCAAAATTTGAGACTCCTCCAAGAAGAGTGCAAAAAAATAATAATTTGACGTTGAAAGAGGCACTTCTTTGACGCTCTTATTAAAACTATACCAAATGTTTGCTGTTTTGACAATACAAGGCTTTTGTTACACACAGGCGGTTGGGTGTTTGCGCACGAGATCTGCGGCGAGGAGGAGGTGCAGGCGCTCGACGTGGTCGCCGAGGAGGTCGTGCAGGACCCGCTGAACTCGACGAGCTCCGGCGAGAGGACGATGAGGATGGCGTGGAGAGTGCGGTCCTGCCCCGAGCCCTTCCAGGTGAGCAGCGCGCGCGTCTGTCAGCTTTCAAAACAGAAGAGAGCTTTCTGAACGCGAGTGTGTGTTCCGACAGCTCGTCATCACCGGGACGGTGGACATCGGCGGCATCCTGCTGGACGAGGAGGACTCTTGCGCGCCGTTCCACCCCACGACCACGGGTGAGTAGCAGAGTAGGGGCAGAGAGGGAGAGAGAGAGAGAGCAAAAAGATTTGGAAGGGAAAGGAGAGAGGCAGGGAAAGAGGGAGCAAAAAGATTGGGGGAGGAAAAGAAAGAAAAAGAGGCGGACATGTGGGACACGATAGATTGAAAAGAATAAAAGAGAGACAGTTGTTGGCGAGGCTCGACTCGCGGGCTGCCGCAGACTGCGCGCATACACAAGCGCGTCCCTCTCTGACAGGCCCAATGGCACACCGCAGGTGTTATCACACCCACCCTTCTTTTCTCGTCGTGGAGCTGGAGCGTGGCGGGGCGGCGGGGAGCGGGGCGTGGCGGGGCGTGGCGGGGCGCTCCGCTGCGGGGCACGAGGGCTCACACAGCGAGCGAGGCCCGGCGGTATACGTTTGTCAGAATTGGGGCCGCCCTGCCTACAAATGGAGTACACATATACAGATGTCACGCCCAGCCGCCCAGCGGAGCGTGGCGAGCGCGGCGGCGGCGGCGGCAGCGGCGTCAAAGATCGGAGGTAAAAACGAAGGCCGTTTTCGTCGCCCAGTAAGGGGAGCGGGGGG
>NW_026268848.1:8320-9278 GCF_000697945.3 Frankliniella occidentalis | reverse complement strand
AGGACTCTACCCCGCCGAGCCCGTGCGGTGCAATTGCTGCCCTGTTTGACCACAACAATTTGTAACCATAACTAATGCAGAGTGTCTGAGTAGCCCTGCGCCGTGGAGAAGGGCCCCAGTGTGCCGGAGCGTGCATGCTGCGCCGGGCTCAGCGAGTGTAAACAGAACACCGGCAGCAAACGGCTCGTCTTGTACTACGGCCGCCTTAACGGTTGGCCCGCACTCTGCGCTCTGTATCTGATGTAGAACATTGCACGCGCGCCCGTTATTTCTCTCTACTCCGTGCGGGAGTGCCTCTGGGAAACGAAATTCGTGTGCATTATTGCCGCAATACGAGGGGGCCTTTTGAAGTGTACACACGATTCTCTAATTTCTTGATTCTCAGTGATTCCCGTCCGTCTCTATTTATTCCTTGGGTTTTCTAGTGGTAGAAAACGCTTATGTCGACTAATTTATACCAGTTCCACTAGTTTCGCGCTTACTTTAGTCGATTTTTGTTGATTTCGATTGACTTTTATCCCGACGATTCCCAGGCAGGCGTACACTTGATTCCCGGAGAGGTTTGCCCCCCGCCGTGATATTAATGACCGTCTTTGTTCATTTGCAGCATGGAGCCCCACAAGGTTGTGTGCGTCACCACACCACGCCCACTCTGCCCTGAAAAATCTGCGCTTAAACGCTCGGCCGGCCGGCCGGCCACTCTGCGGGGCTTCCCTCTAATCTGCCCCGGCCGGGTCGGGCGGCGTGCGCCCCGCTTGGCCGCCGCTCGGACGCTCATTCCAGTTCACATGGTCGCCCCTGCAGGAGTCAAGCGCACCACATCGGCCCTTATCGCCGGCCCCCGCCGGGCCCCCGCCGCCCCCATGAGAAACACAACGGATCGTCAACCGCCAAACTTAAATTTTTCAATCTTGTTGCTGCGCAATGATTTTCTTCTTTTTCTGCTGATTTTGATTTG
>NW_026268848.1:6346-6755 GCF_000697945.3 Frankliniella occidentalis | reverse complement strand
AACTTATTAAAACCACTTCCTCTTCCAATCTGATTGAGCAGGCTGCGCGCGCGGCCGGCGGGAATGAGTGAGCGCACCGAGTGCCCTCCGCAACGTAGCAAACCCAACAGTCTAGTTGCGCCTGCAGGCCTCGCTGTACGCACGCTCTTCTTTGTGTGCGCACCGGATTTGTATCCGAGCGGACACTGTGCACTTTTTGCAAATTTTGCCGACTCCCTCCGCCGCGACCGATCGCGAAGCGCCCTTTCTGCGGGCCGAGAGCGTGTGCAATACCGCAACCTCGACCGCAACGCTGCAGCGTCCGCTCTGATAGGTACACTGGAAATGCAAGTGTGTGAATGTCGCTCACCTGCAGGTGAGCGACATTCCATTCGTACACTTAAGGGGGTAAAGGTGTGAATTTTTCCTG
>NW_026268848.1:934-1991 GCF_000697945.3 Frankliniella occidentalis | reverse complement strand
AATCCAGGCTACGAATAAATGAGGTTTAAGTATGCACTAACGCTCTAAATTTGAATTTTCTAAACGGCTAAATAACTCATTTTTTGCAACAGAATTTTTGTCATTGAGATTATCCTCTCCTCTACCCCTCTCCTTTTTCCTTTGTTTTTGCTCTAAGCGTGAGACGTGTTTGAAGAAATTCATTTCTGACTGTAAACAGGTGTGTACAAGTACATTATCCGTCGTGACATTTCGTGGGTGGGTACGCTCGCACGTGCTGCAGGGGGGCCCGGGGCCCCGCGAAAGGAGAATGGGGAATGAGTTGGCACCATTATGCGCGCGAGAGCGACGCCGCGCCCGGCCACCCCCCGGCGCCCCCCGCGTTAAGAATTATTTAAATTGACGCCCCTTTCCCGCCCCTCAGCCCACAGCCTTTCTTTATCCTCACTCGCCCGCCCCATGACGCGACTCACTCGCACAAGGAGATGCGTGTCTCTTCCCTTTCTTTGTCTCTCTCCCTCTGTTTCTAAGCCCTCTCTCTTTCTCTACCTCTCTCTCGCGGAACACGACGTCCATGTTCGGCCGGGTGTTGTAATTGATGTCGCCTCGATGACTCGCCCGCCCGGTCTGACGAGGTGCTTTCTTGAAGTGAGACACATAATCATAATTAGGAAGGCAGGCCTTTAAGTGTTACTAAACACTCTTTGTGTCAGTACACCTCCAGTCTCACACTGTCCCGGTCCTTTGTCGAGGGCAAGGGGTTTTCTTATTGTCATGTGACAAAAAAACCCATGACGACATCCCTGTACTAAGAATTAGCCCTGGTGTCGTCATAGTGACAAGAAATCTGTACAGTGCGGGCGTGCGTCGACGTTAGCACTACATTGTGAAAAGCCAAAGAAAACAATCGGTTGAGCATGTAACTAACTCTTGGTCTCGTGGACGTGGGACGAAGTTTGGTGTAAATATTATCGAGCGGTTGATTTCGGCAAACCGGCTTTATACTCGGACAACAGAAATCCTCTTTCTCGAACCCAATCGCTGCTCGAGCCGCTCAGCCCAGCCCGATGTCTTAGTG
>NW_026268848.1:0-884 GCF_000697945.3 Frankliniella occidentalis | reverse complement strand
ACTAAACACTCTTTGTGTCGGTACACCTCCAGTCTCACACTGTCCCGGTCCTTTGTCGAGGGCGAGGGGTTTTCTTATTGTCATGTGACAAAAAACCCATGACGACATCCCTGTGCTAAGAATTAGCCCTGGTATTGTCGTCATGGTGACAAGAAATCTGTACAGTGCGGGCATGCGTTGTCGCGGTTCGAACCTGTGCTTGTTGTGGTGAGAACGAGGGGCCGCCAACTCACCTCAGCAGTGTACGGAGTATTATAGTACTATGTGGTATTATGGCACGTTTTAAGAGATTTTATGTTATATTTTTTGATATTATGAAGTCTTATAGACTACTATCAGGTATTATAAGGTATTATGCGTCTATTTCGGGGTATGTTGTGACATATTATATAGAGTATCGTAAAGGTATTATGGGACCCGTGCACGGAGTATTATGCGAGCTGGAGACCCGCGACCCCTCGGGTGAGAACGTTTCATAGGCGCACTCTCTTCAGACGTGAGCACTACTTTGTGAAAAGCCAAGGTTGCTTTCGGCAAACCGGCTTTATACTCGGACAACAGAAATCCTCTTTCTCGAACCCAATCGCTGCTCGAGCCGCTCAGCCCAGCCCGATGTCTTAGTGGCAGAGAGGACAGCCCGTGCCCCATGATGCACCGCATGGCTCCCTGAGTCGGCTCATGGCAACCCGCTTCATGGCAAGCTCATGGCCCAGCCCGATGTCTTATAGTGCACAACACCAGGACGGCCTCTGCCCCATGATGCTCCGCATAGCTCCCTGTGTCGGCCCATGGCGGGCCCGCCTCATGGCAGCTCATGGCACCAGCTCGTCTCCTTTATATTCGCTCCGTGGCGCGCTATCGAGTTTCGCTGCTTCTGATGCAGA
>NW_026268847.1:6929-7892 GCF_000697945.3 Frankliniella occidentalis | reverse complement strand
GCGGGGCGGGGCGGGGCGCCAGCCGGCTCCTATGGGCGTGCTGAGCAATATGCGTACATCAGGCCCAAGCAGCAGCAGCAGTCTCTCCCCGGGGCTGTAGGTCCGAGAGTGTGTTTCATACTAAGCAGCTCGCTAGCTTCTCTCTCACGGTCATCTCACTGTTGTGTTTGTGTGTGTGTGTGCATGTGTGTGACCTTGCGCCACACTGCTGGGGCGATTTATCTCCTCTTTATCGCTTAACATTTACTAGTATTGTGCACTATGCAAAGGCGCGCTAAGGGAACCCTTTCGGAAACGGTAAAACTTTTGCATTCGTGCAGTCAGCGTGTCGTTCCATGCACCACCACCACTACACCACCTCACTCACTCTCACCTTCTCAACACTGTGTGTGTGTGTCTATCCTCTAAGCCGCGTCGATCCTAAGTTCCGATAGCGCCTTATATGACTCAGCTTGACCTCCTGCCAGGCGGCGTCAACACCTCACTTTTAGTGCCCCCCACAGCCCCCCCCCCTGGAATATCCGCGAGAGCTCGCGAGCGCAGATTGCCTGCTGCAGTCACCCGCGCTATAACAGTATCGCGATGTTTGATCTCGCGACGCCCGCGCCGCTGCTGCTGCTGCTGCTGCACCGCACGTCCATGAGTGCAGTCACCCGCGCTATAACAGTATCGCGATGTTTGATCTCGCGACGCCCGCGCCGCCGTCGACTTTTCTTTTTACCCTGCTTACATAATATTATTTTAGTTTTCCTGTTTTGGAAGTCCCCAACCCTCTCCTTTTATCCGATCTACATATTTCGATACCGCGGACGGACGGTGTCAGGTTGTGCGGGGCGCGTTGTAAGGTACAGCGCGCGCGCGCGTGTTTGGTTCGGGTGTTCGATTGTGCGGGGTCGATTGTGATGCAAGTCGGTATCGCACATTCCAGTGCTTCCGCCGTGTTAATTACCCCTAGCGCCCCCC
>NW_026268847.1:696-1319 GCF_000697945.3 Frankliniella occidentalis | reverse complement strand
CAGCTGTCACTCTCATCTCTCGCTCGCTCTCTTTCTCATCCCTACTTCCCCCCTCCCCTACGTGTCTCTTCCTCTGTCGTTTTTCTGTCTCTCCGGGGGGGAAGGCGCACGGACTTGTCTTTTATTGCACGTGTCGAGCTGCTTTTCGGCCGTTTTATAATGTCCCTTAAAGCACGAGTCACAGCCCGTTTTATTCCTTGGCCGTACAGTTAAATACCCATCGGGATGTTTTACCGAGCAGTAAAGCTCGCGGGGCGGGGCGAGGGCGAGGTGCGGTGGGGCGGGGTACGGCGGCCAAGGGTGCGCCCCGCCCGCGCCGTGCGCCCACCGCCCGAGCTTGACGCCTCCGATACCCGAGACCCGTCAAGAGGACGACGACGGTATCGACGACCGGTCGGGTGAGGGAAAAATTAACGGCACAATCATATTTTATATTTTTGGTGCGCCCCGTGTTTCTGAAAAATTGCTTGTCTTGCACGTCGCGCCGCACGCTCAGGGTTGTGGGCATTGTACTACAGTATTGTGTGGCTGTGCTGTGCTGCCCCTCCCCCGGCGGAGCGGGCCACCTCCTCTGCGTTGTGTCCCGACGGTAATTTTGATCAATCTCTCTCTCTCTCTCTCTC
>NW_026268847.1:0-329 GCF_000697945.3 Frankliniella occidentalis | reverse complement strand
TAAAACGACATCCCGTAAACAAAGCAGATTTGGGAAATTCCAAGCCGACCGCTGCTTGCAAAACCGAGCAAATATGCTCGGAAAACGCGAGCAAGCCTTCTTTCGTTTCCAAGCAAATTTGAGCATTCCAAGGCGTGTCATTTTTACCACATGCTCGCTGTACTTCCAGGCGCTGCTGTAAACACGTCGCCATTCCTCCTAACCGCGGTTTCTCTTGAAATATTTCGTCGTGTTTTATTTTCAAACCCTGAACCTTTGATGGTCCACCGGAGGCAGAAGCTCTCTTCCACTCTCCTCTCCGCGTCCGAAGGGGGCTTTACGTGGGAGGG
>NW_026268846.1:5102-5736 GCF_000697945.3 Frankliniella occidentalis | reverse complement strand
GCCACTACCTGTAATTGCATTCCAGCGGTCGGCCCGCGCACTCGGGATCGCGGCCGAGGCTCGCCGCGCCGCTCCCCGCCGCGGTGAAAGGTTCATCTTTCGACAACATTTACAACTGTAAAATGGGCGCCGTAAATCGCCCGGTCCGGGAGGGCAAGTCGGAGCGGACAGCCGTAATGAAAACGGATGCGCCCCGTCTAATGGAGACAATCCCCCGGGCGGCGGGGCCTGGAGCTGGAGCTGGAGCCGGTGCGGGCGGCGCCGGGGCCGGCCTCCTGGCGAAGCGCAGGAAATCGCTGCCGATAGTAGGTAAGAGAGAAGAGGAATCGAGAAAAATAGAGTGTGCGCGCGATAGCCGGCCCGAGCCGACCGGCAGTATTTTCGCCAGCTTTGCGCTGTGTGTGCGTGTGCGCGCGTGTGTGTATGTGTGTGTTTGGGCCCAGAGCTCGTCTCCCCGAGGCACAATAAAGATGAATCCCAGCCGAAACGGACCGGCCTGCCTGCTCCTCTCTGCCCCGGCCGCGGCCCCGGCTCCCCCGCACGGATCATTCTGGTGGCGGCGCACTCGATAACCGTCGGGTTTGATGATGAAGGGGTCCACGAGCACCTCCGCGGCGCAACCCCCCCCCCCTTC
>NW_026268846.1:1959-3167 GCF_000697945.3 Frankliniella occidentalis | reverse complement strand
GTAGGGGCGGGGCTCAACAGCCGTATATTGTCCGGGGGGTAACATCTCCCTCTTCACCCCTAATCAATCCCGCCGTTCGTTCGTTCGTTGTCTCGCTCGCTCCGCACTGCGCCCCTCTTTCATACACACAACACAGGGAGGCCTCCACGTCGATGAGCGGCCCCAAGGCGGTCACAAGGCGCTCTGCTGCTGGGATTGCCGCTCCGCGCGGCCCCATGTTTCCGTGGAGCGGGGGGCTTTGATCATCGTGGACCACTACGCCCTGCAGAAGCTCCAGACAATGGCGTGGCGAGGCGTGGCGTGGCGTGGCGTGGCGTGGCGTGGCGTGGCGTGGCGTGGCGTGGCGTGGCGTGGCCCACGCATGCATGGCTGCGCGCCCGCCCGACCCCGACCTCGCCGAGGGACTCCGGAGGCGGGGGTGAAAATGACAGCCATAGACTGCCTCACGACAAAACTGCCACTGACGGTCCAAAACTCGGCTGCTTTGGCACTTTAATCTCGAGGCAGGCGGGCGGGCTGGGCTCAGCCAGTGGGCTGGCGGGCGCGTGGAGAGTTGTCAGGGTAGGCCAGGCCGCGCCCGCTGCCGGCCCAGCTGCCTGGCATATAAGGAGAAGCGTGCTGCCAACTGTCAAAGCTCCACAGGGACGTGGGGGTGGAGGGTAGTGGGGGTAGTACGTGTGGCGTAATGGATTACCTCCGTATCGCGGTGAGAACGCCAGTGCACTACTGAGGGGGGGGGGAGTGCTGGGAGGGGGAAGATTAGGTAAGAATCAGACAGGCAGACTCCATCCAACTCCACCCCGGTGAAACAACTGTTGGGGGCGGAGCGGAGGGTGAGGGAGGTACTCGCTGCGCCGCGCTGTGGCCCGCTGATAGGTACGCGCGACGTGCCTTCGCAGGAAGTTCCTCAGTTCCTCGAGCAGCAAGAGTGGCGTAGGGCGCGGCGTGGTAGTTGTGCGGCGTGGCGTGGCGTGGCGCTTCCTCACGACGACATGGTGTCAGCCCTCCCCGCCCCGCCAGCCCCGCCCCGCCACTGCTTGTGTCTCATTGTCGGGGTGCTTCTTTGTTTCCGGGGCCGCGGCTGCCGCTGCCACCACTACATCTTTTATCTCGGGCCGGCTCTACGCTGCTCGACGCCTACCGGGCCTTGCCCTGCTCTACCCGGGATACGCCCCCTTCCCCATTTACACGGCTTGCAAGCACACCGC
>NW_026268846.1:537-1032 GCF_000697945.3 Frankliniella occidentalis | reverse complement strand
CACCCCGCCCTGCGCTGGCGCGGCGCAACGGCAGCACTGCGACGTGGTGTACAAAGCAAACTCGGCTCGTAATGTTTTACAGGCGTTATCATTACCCGGCGAAGGCATTCCAGCAAAGGCGTCGTGTCGCCACGGCGGCGGGCCCTCGTAAAAGATACCCCCCTCTCTTTCCCTTAGCGCTAAAGGGCGAACACTCACCCTTTTTTCCAGCGCCACTTTTTTCCCTCGCCCCGTTTCTGACTACACATTAGCTCGTCTTTACTGCTGGAGACTTGAAAAACAGGTGCTTTTCCTCCGTGGAGTTTCCGACCCGCTCACTCAGAGTACACCACGCCCGATTGGAAGCGACGCGAAGATGACCGTGGTGCGCCTCTCCCGGAGCCCGGCGCACGCCGTCCGGCGTCGTCTGCCGTCTGTTCCGTGTCGAGTTTGCCGGGGCAGGCCGTCCGGCGTGGACTTCTCTCTTGTCCGTCCTCTGTCCTGGCAGGCCGGGGG
>NW_026268846.1:0-319 GCF_000697945.3 Frankliniella occidentalis | reverse complement strand
GGCTGCAACTAGCGTAGGCCGAAGCTGTCCTAGATGCGTTCCACACGGAGGGGGGGGGGGGGCTCTGGACTGGACCCTTACTAATGGTTGGATACGAGACCCGCTTTGACTTCGAGGGAGCAAGGAGGGCGGGTGAAGAGGGTCTGTTGTGCGCAAGTCGCGGCATGTGCTTCTAGTTGCTGAATTTCCAAGAATTTCGCAACGTGCGTCTCGTAGCCGCGATGCGGGTCCCTGCCCTGTTTTTGCCGCTGCACACCGGCACCCCCCTTTCATCATGGAGGTGACGCCAGGTCGGTAGGTCCGAGCGCGGGGCGGGGCG
>NW_026268845.1:8218-8960 GCF_000697945.3 Frankliniella occidentalis | reverse complement strand
CATGCGGGGCGGTGCAAGCCCGTCAGCCGGCGGGGCCGATTACAAATTGCTGCAGCAGTGTCCCCGGGCGCCGGACCCGCGCGTCCCCCACCAGCCCAGCAGCCCCTGAAGGCTGAAGGCCGCGGATCCGAGCTGAGGCGCGCGCTGCTCCCCGGACGGACGTCGCTGCCACTTAGAGGGAGGGACTCCGCGAGGACAGGACGGCTGCGTGTAGAGCGACGATTTTTCGATATTAATGCCCCGAAGGAAAAGCAAATTAAAAAGTTAAGACGGTGAGGAGACAGCTCAATCCAGTGTCGTAGGGATGGGTGGGGGGGAGGGGGGGGGGGCGCCACTGAACAGAACAGAACCGACGTTCTTTTCTGAGGCGGGACAAAAAGGAATTGCTAACGCGATAAGGAAAAGAGCGGGGTGCGAGGAGTGGGGTTGGGGGAACCTGTGTAAGGGAGACATCGAAATTGAATCCGGCCGTCAGTGGCACAAAACTTTCCCAGCGCGCGTGAGAGAGAGAGCCCCCGTATTCGCGGGCTCAAAGCTCAGCCGCGCGACACCCCTCACGCAATAAAGCCGGACGCTTTCCTCCCCCCCCCGTCACCCCTCGGGAAGCATTCCCTCAACCCCACCGCGGGCCGCGGGTGGTGGGCTGGCGCGTGCTCGCGGCTCACCGGAGAGGATTTGCAACAATGTTGATGAACGCCGATGAACTTTGGCGCGGCACAACGCCGCAGGGAGGGCCCGGGGC
>NW_026268845.1:3113-3558 GCF_000697945.3 Frankliniella occidentalis | reverse complement strand
TGCATACGATTGTTCGTTAAAACTTCAGGGGCCGATTAACGCGTTAGCGTTAGAATTTTTTAGATTTTTTTAAGACTTTTTTTTCGCGAGTAAGCGTGACGCGCGAAAAACAGGGAAAGAGAGAAAAGCACAAGCAGGACGCGAGGGACCATAAGGCGGCGGGGAGGAGCTATACTGCCCGTGCGCCCGCGTCCGCCTCGACTCGAAAAACTGTTTCGCACCTTCATAATTTAGCGCGCGCCCCCCGGCGCGACGCGTGGGGACCAGCCGCTATGACCCTGCCGCCCGCGCGCCAGGCTCGGGTCCAAAGGCACGCGGGAGGTTTACAGCAGTTTTGCCGTAACAACGATGAAGGTAATCGATCGTAGCTATTCCTTTAATACTCACACACTCGCCAGAAACCGTAAAGGCACCACTTGCTCGAGTAAGTTGCTGTTTGCGGGGG
>NW_026268845.1:2755-3063 GCF_000697945.3 Frankliniella occidentalis | reverse complement strand
ACGTTCCAGACGAGAACGACAGCAAGCTGAACAATATGCGACATTTACGCTTAGTCTTCATGTCTTGTTTTTAATTTCTAGCGGAGTTAGTATTGATTTAAACAGGGAAGTGTAAGCGAGCCGATTGTGCACCGTTCCTTAAACTACCGAATAAGCTTTTAATCAATGCCATAAAATACGCCAATCACAACTTCTACCAATTTAAAATCAAAGCTGCACAGTTTGTTTAGAAATGGGCGTGGTTACGACAATCCTGGGTAAAGGAGGCGTGGCTTCTAACAATGATACCAACCTTTGCAAACGAACTC
>NW_026268845.1:0-1126 GCF_000697945.3 Frankliniella occidentalis | reverse complement strand
GGGGGAGGGGGATGGGGGGGCAGATTGCATTCCAGTGATAGGACGGGATCACGCGAAGGGATCGGGTTCGATCCCGGGCACGCGGCAGTGCTCTTAGGAGGACAGCAACGAGAATAGTGCCACCAATCGTAATGTGTCCAGGTGGCCTTAGAAACAGAAATGAATAAACAAGACAATTAACTTGAAAAACAAATTTGCCGCAACTTGTAGCCTTCGGAGGTTTCACGGCCCAAAAGCTTTTATTAAAACGTTTTTGTTGTAATGTCTTTAGGATCGTCCAGAAAGTAGGGAACGTTTTACTCAAATTTGTACGGCAAAATTGGGACAAGCTCAGCGCCTGCGAGGGTGGGGGTAGGCCATCCCACCGTTCACGCGCGCATTGCCGGCAAGATGTTGCCTACCTATTAGGGGATCTGGGAGCTTGAGTTGCCTGAACCTTAAGCAGGTTAGTAGCAGCGAGTGGTGGACGTACTTTATTGAAGCTCCCATATTTGCAGAAATGCGTGGAAATTCCTTGACTCATCTCCCAATTTTGGTACAAAAGTCTTCTATTTCTTAGAGTATCACCACGACCTTATACAACACGACTGAATGACTCGGCGAAAATGGAGCAGCAGGACGAAAATAATTGGTTCACCATCCGTGAGGCGGGCAAGAAAAATCCAAATTCCGTGTTCCGCCGTTTCACCTGCATAAAAAATTCATGTGGCAGCGCAAAGGAGAGGCTGGGGCGAGGCGGGGCGAGGCAGGGCGGGGCGGGGCGGGGAGAGGCGGGGCGGGGCGAAGCGAGGCGGGCCACGAGCGGACGAATCAGGAAATATTATAGGTGGTGTTAGTGGATGAGAGGTTATGCCAGGGGATGGGGCCCGGGCGGGGCGCGGGGCGCGCGCGGCCAGCCAAGCGTCCTCTCCTCCCCACTCGCCAGATTCCTCAGTTTAGCATGAAAAAGTGTAATTTTATGCCAGCAGCGCAGTGGCGGCGTGGCCGAGCGGAGCAGGGGCCGGCTCGCCCCCCCCCCCCTTTTCCCCCTTAGCTGCACAGTTTGTTTAGAAATGGGCGTGGCTACGACAATCCTGGGTAAAGGAGGCGTGGCTTCTAACAATGATACCAACCTTTGCAAACGAAC
>NW_026268844.1:13685-14037 GCF_000697945.3 Frankliniella occidentalis | reverse complement strand
CTGCCTGGCCCGGCTGGCCGTACGTTTGCGGCCGGATCATGTCCACTGGGCTTTCACGCTCTGCGGTTTGATTCCCTCATTTGGAGATGAGCCGCCGCCTCCGCCGCCTGGGCTTGTTTTCTAGGGTGACAACCAGGCAGAGGAAGCGGTCTTTCAGTGCTTCGATTGTTTCAATTCCTTCGAGTGCTTCGGATTCTGTGGGCAAAGTGTGAGTATTTAATTCGTCGTGTACACACCCCCGAACTAGAAGGCATAGAGCCGCCCTCCAGGCAATGGGGCGTGGCGGCCTCATGGCACGGCCTTAGGGCATGGCCCCACACTGCCGCGCCATGGCTGACAATGACCCCCCCCC
>NW_026268844.1:10368-10640 GCF_000697945.3 Frankliniella occidentalis | reverse complement strand
CAGACCACGTCTCGCGTAACAGGCTTCGCGATATCTCACGAAACACTGTTACGCTGCGACGCGCCTGGCATACATCTACCTAGGCCTGCGGCGCTGACACCCGAGTCGGGCATAAGAAAGAGTCGTAAATAGGCCTTCGGCCCCAAAAATCACTATTATTGCTTCCCAGGGTTTTATATTGACGAGTTGACCCTTCATAGACCATGATATATTTGAGAAAAAACATTAAAATGGTTTGGGGTCATTTCCGTGTGGAAAACAGTGTCTGGTGC
>NW_026268844.1:3092-6908 GCF_000697945.3 Frankliniella occidentalis | reverse complement strand
CACTCGACCTCTACCCAAACGCTACATCTCCTGCGAGTACGTCTGTCGGTCGTCATTCTCATTGCAGGACGTACATGGCGAGCCATGAGCAAGTCGTTCGAATGAAGTGTGAGAGAGGAAGCCGCTTCGTCCCTCTCCCTTTAAAACGTAACCGTCACAATAAAAGCTAAGACCCGTGTTCATCGGCATGGCCTCCCGTGAAGGTATTTTTTTTTGGGGGGGGGGTGTTGGGGGTGTGTTTTCATTTTAATCGAAAGAAACCAAAATTGGGATAAAGAGAGAATTGACGGACGGTACACAAGGTCCACATCATTTTATTTTCAGTAAAGTACCCGATGACGGTAGTGTGTGACACCTAGGTAGACGTGTGGTGCGCCATGGAATGGGCCCTGATGGTGAACAGGAACATATTCTTGAGGGTCGTGACGTATCGCCTACACTCTTCCGTTCGGGCCTCCTTGAAGGTGTACCTGACGTGATTGAGGACTAGACGTCGGAGCCTGAGGCATGCGGCATCACTGAAGAAACCTGATGACGTACAGCCATGGAATGGCGAGTGTTAAAACGACACAATCGACACGGTTCTCCTCGACGTTAGAATATCGTGGGAAGTGTGGATCGTCACTTACGTGGTGAATTGAGAATTTCCATAATGAAAGTGACTATCATGTCCGTCATGCTTTGTAAATCGATTTTGAGTGATCGACACTCGCGGAGGAGTCGCAGCCGCCCGAGCCGCCTGTTGCGTGCAGCACGCCCATTTCCAGCAGCAGACATATTTTTCGACAATCCAAATCTCTGGCACACAGAACGAACAACGTTGGCTACTCGAGTGAGGTTAGAGCGTGGTGGAGCAGGAAAGGGCAGTGGACACATATGGCCAACGTGACGGTCGCAACGTGAGGGTGGTGATGGCATGTAACGTGGGAGGCCACACCGGCCCCCCCTGATGACGTCCCGCGTCGGCTCGAATGTGGCTTTTGGCGGAGTGGCCGGGATGCGAGACACGTCGACTTCCGTACGCAAAGTGACGTCGAATGTGGTGGTGAATGTTGGTAGTAAGTCCGTGCCGTCGATGGGCGAGAGCGTCGGTCGGCATGTGGTCGGTTTTGGAAGGCGGCGCTCGGTGTCGTCCGTAGCGCTCTCTGTCGGTGGCGAGGATAGAGTGTGTGTGTGTGTGAGGCCCGTCCGATCCGTGTGTCGTTTGACTGTGTTCAGCCATCACCGTTTTAGCGCTCGAGAAAGAGTGTGCCCTTGAAGCAGGCGAGAAACGTGGAGGAAACAACAGCGATTCGTCAATAAGAGGTAATGAATGCGCCAATCTCGTTTGCTCTCCAGTGTAATCTCGACGTTCGGTGCGGACAGTCGGAAGTCCTAACCTCGATGCGGTACGTTCCTGCCGTGGATCGTCCGATCGCGTTGAATGGCCAAGTTCGTCCGTGTGTGGTTCCCTTTTTCCCGTTTCGAACGTCGGACTGTTGAGGAGCCCTTCGATCGTGACTTTCCCGCAATGAAGTCCCAAGGGAGTACGGTAGGAGGGTGGTGGCGTCGACGGAACGAAAAGATGGAGCGCGGACGCGTTCGAAATGGAATGGCCGTCGTTTCCTTTGTGTCGCGTGTGGTGAGGGCGGCAGTGTGTGGTGACGCGTCTCGACTGGTCGAGGAGGCGTCCGTGTCGATTCCGACTCGTTCGGTGACTCCTTGCCGGCGACATAACCTCAAGTCCGTCCTCGTGGTGGAGGAATCGTGTGAAGTCAGTGTGCCTGGAGTGGGCGCGTCGTGGTCTCGGGTCGAGGGTGTTTGATTCCTCTCTCGTCCGTGGTCGACGTCGGTGAGGTTAGGTGGCAGGCCGTGCGAGAGGGAAGCGTCATCCCCGTATTTCGTAGGGCACACAGTGGGCGCCCGTCCCCTGCAGACGAGAGCGTCGAGTGGAAAAAAAGTCCAGGTGACGCGTTCCGACGTGTGACGACGGTCGACTGGGCCGGAGGGTGTTTGGTCCTGGCCGAGCAGGCCGCTCGTGGGAAAAACGCTCGTCATCGTCGGTGTGCCAGAGTATGCACATCAAGTGTTTCTGCTGTGGTGGGAGGTGGGGCGGTCTGGAGGGAGCCCTGTTCGGAGGCAAGCTATTCCTGTGGTGTGGCTTCGTGGACGCAAAGAGGAAAACGTCATGCAGAGAGGTGGTCGAGCGGATGGGTGTAAGCTTTCGCCGCAGCCAGGAAGGTGTCGTGGTCGTGGAGCAGGCTCTGACGCCGGAGGAGGTTCGGAAGAGGCGAAGGGTTCGGGTCGATAAGGTGAGCCTTTGGGAGAGGACGATGAAGAAGAAATTCGATGCAGCCCTGGCACGAGTCGTCTGGGACCGCTCGGTCCCGTCCACGTCAGAGCGTCCTTCGGGCGAACCTGCATAGAAAAGAAGGGAGAGGGTCCGTGAAATGGCTTACCACTGCAATCCGTGTTCCTGTAAGAGAGTGACAATAAATTGAGAAAGAAACAAAAAACGAGACGTAAAAAAATGTAAAACCCCCAAGAAACCCCTGTAAAAAAAAATCTGTAATGTATCCGAAATGAGCGAGTCACTTGGTATGAAGAAGAAAAGAAAAAGATGGCGGCGACCCAAAACAAAGCGACATAACCTGGTTGCGAAACCCTTCCAAATAGAGTTTTTGGAGCTGATATCGGGTTTATTTCTGTTGATTGTACGCCAAAAGAGATTAAAAACTAATTTGAAATACACAACTTTGAATATAAACGCAATTCCACGATGCAGCTTTCTGCTTTGTTTTGGGTCCGCGCTACGCTACGCCACCAGCTTCTTTTCTTCTTCATACCAAGTGACTCGCTCATAAACACCCCCCCCCAAAAAAAAAATGAACAAGTAGACGATCCGAATAATGAAAATCGGTCGTATGGAAAGGAGGCCAACGTCATCGTAAGGTCGCCTGTCGTCGGACGTTGGCGGGTGGGTGGAAGGCCTTGCCGCCAGGGCGCGCGTCGGGTCGCCAGCCACACCGAACGCGATGAGAGGTGAAAAACGGTCATCCACGGCACCTCGAAAGCCTGGTGTACCCGAAGTCGAAACGTCATCCCAGTCGGCTGCGCAGGCGACACGTCAAGGATGTCGTCGAGCGGATTGGCGTGGTGTCGCGTGGAGTCGGGGGCGCGTCATAAACGCGATGGTGAATAAAATCCATTCGTCGTCAGCCGAAGCCGTGTCGATCGCTCCACGCGTCTGTAGGCAGTCGAGACATGGGTCGGGAAGGTGACGCACCTGCAGCGAGGTGTGTGGTAGCCGTCGGAGGGTACGAAAGGGGGATGGCAAGTGTCGGTTTCCGTCGTCGGCGCGGTCGAAGGCCGTCCGGAGCACTCGGTATGGTGCCCCCGTGGTCATCGCGGGCAGCATTCAAGTTTCGTCGAGTTTCTGCCATCCCGTCCACGTTTAACCTTCCTGGGACTCTCGTCAGGAGTCGGCGTGCCTCCCCCCTTTTAGAGTGGAGGGATATGACGGAGGTGAAGGAGGAGCATGAGGTGGAGCAGTGTGGAAAACCGATTTCCGGTCAGGTTGAAGGTGGAGTCAAGCCCCAATCGTGGGCAGACGATTTAGGTGAGGTTAGGTCAGGTTAGGTTAGCCCGGTCGCTCGTCAAGCGCAACGGAGTGGCAAGTGACGCCAAGACTGGAGCGAATGTCGGCCCAAAGCAGGGTTGTTAACGTTAATTTAACGGGTAACGACGTTACGACGTTTTCGTTAACGTTATTTTAACGTCAACGTAATACGTTAATTTTTTGGCAGCTAGGGAAACGTAACGCGTTTGCGTTAACCG
>NW_026268844.1:0-3042 GCF_000697945.3 Frankliniella occidentalis | reverse complement strand
ACCTCGAAAGCCTGGTGTACCCGAAGTCGAAACGTCATCCCAGTCGGCTGCGCAGGCGACACGTCAAGGATGTCGTCGAGCGGATTGGCGTGGTGTCGCGTGGAGTCGGGGGCGCGTCATAAACGCGATGGTGAATAAAATCCATTCGTCGTCAGCCGAAGCCGTGTCGATCTCTCCACGCGTCTGTAGGCAGTCGAGACATGGGTCGGGAAGGTGACGTACCTGCAGCGAGGTGTGTGGTAGCCGTCGGAGGGTACGGAAGGGGGATGGCAAGTGTCGGTTTCCGTCGTCGGCGCGGTCGAAGGCCGTCCGGAGCACTCGGTATGGTGCCCCCGTGGTCATCGCGGGCAGCATTCAAGTTTCGTCGAGTTTCTGCCATCCCGTCCACGTTTAACCTTCCTGGGACTCTCGTCAGGAGTCGGCGTGCCTCCCCCCTTTTAGAGTGGAGGGATATGACGGAGGTGAAGGAGGAGCATGAGGTGGAGCAGTGTGGAAAACCGATTTCCGGTCAGGTTGAAGGTGGAGTCAAGCCCCAATCGTGGGCAGACGATTTAGGTGAGGTTAGGTCAGGTTAGGTTAGCCCGGTCGCTCGTCAAGCGCAACGGAGTGGCAAGTGACGCCAAGACTGGAGCGAATGTCGGCCCAAAGTCGTTCGGGCGAGCGTGCCTGCGTATGCGCCGTGTGATGTGGGTGGCGAGTGCGTCGTCAAGTCGTCGGCTCCGTGGGGATGGTGATGCATCGTTTCCGTCGTGTGGGAAGGGAAGGGTGAGACGTGTGTCCCCGAGACCATGTCCATGTCGGAGGTGAGTGGAGTGGTCCCGCAGGTCGGGTGCTCAGCCCTCATTCGTACGTCTATCGATGGTGACGCGAACCGGGCGCATCGATTGAGCGCCAAAATAATGCGCAGCCCGCGCGCTCGGTGATATCGTGCGGGTGCGCCTTCACCGTCGGGGTGGCCCGGCGTCACCCCCTGCGGAGGTCGTGGGTGAAAGCGGCCAGCCCGTGAGTTGCGGTGGTCCTCGTCGTCGGCGCGCTCTCGTCCGCGGCGTCCTGCACATTCGGTCTGGCCTGATGGGGGTGGCGGTGGATCATTCGGGTCGTCCCCGCTGAAGCGCTGTGCCAGGCCATAGGGAGGAGGTGAAGTGTGTGGTGCCTTTGAGAAACTCTGCTGACGCTCCTAAGCGTGCAGGTGGTTGAACCGGAAACGTGTTCAATTTCAACGTTACTCGTGGTTTGTGTGCGTAGGTCGTGTGTGTAAAGCGGGCGATGGCGATGTCAGCGCCGAAGCAACTGCGGAGCGACGAGGGCCCGGTTCCCACCGTAGCCGAGTCGGACCAACGTTCGGAAGCTGAGGTGCAGCAGGTGGGTGGCAGTGGAAAGACGACGTTGTGACGTGATCTGTGGCCCAATCGACTCGACGTTGGTGTGGAACGTGGGTCTAAAAATGGTTCGGGCAATTCAATGACACCCCACGAATGATCCCTTTTTACTTTCCAGTGGGGCCTGGACGTGCTTGTCGACGACGTCCTGGTGGAGGTGCTGAGGTTGCTGCCCGTCGAGGACCTGCTGTCGTGCCGTCGCGTGTGCAGGCGGCTGGGCGAGGTGGCTCTGCACCCGACCGTGTGGCGGCAGAGGTCGTTGTCTTACACACTTGGAAAAGTGACGTGTCCCGTTCTGCGCCTGGCGCCGTGCCTGAGTCGCTTGGAGTTGTGGTGTTCGCCCTGCGAGCACATGCTAGAAGCAAGGTGTGCCGTGGAAGAGTTGTCGGTCAGTGTGTGCGGCCGGGATGTCCCGAAGGCGGTCGTGGTGGTGCAGCGTCAGGAGGTGCTCGGCCGTCTGAGGAGACTGGCTTTCGAAGTGAAGGCAGGGCCTACGTGGGGCGTGGGCGAAGAGCATGCCTCCATGCTGTTGACAGCATTGGCGTCGACATCTGTGCTCGTGAGCCTCGCGGTATCCATGCCGTACAACGTCAGCCTCGGAGGGTGGCGCTCCGCGGGCATCCACGTGGCCAGCTCCTTGAAGTGCGTCGCGTTCGAGTTCAATCTGTGCGCGTCGCAGCAGCATTTGGACTTTGTCAAGTCCGTGCTGTCGACTCACGCCGCCACCTTGGAGACGGCAAGCTTCCACGACGTCGTGTCCATGTCGACGTTGAAGGTGCTGGCCGGGCTTCCCCGCCTGCGCGAGCTCAGCTGCCGGCTGCAGGCGGGGCTGGAGGTCCTGTCGTCGATCGAGTCCCTCGTGACGTTGACCATGAAGGTGGTGGATGGCACACAGATCGCCGATGTCACCGGTGCCGAGTCGCTCCTCCGCCAGGCCCGCCAGCTTCGTGAGGTGTGGCTCGAGTGCGAGTACGATTCGTACGAGGACGGCTCTCACGTCCATTCCCCGTCGTTCCCCGGAGCGCTCGTCAGGGCCCTGGCCGCCGTCGGGACGGAGCCGTCGCACCTGGAGAAGCTCAGCGTCAAGTGTCTGTGCGCGGGTCAACATGAGCTGGACGAGGTGGTCGTGGCATTGCTGCCCGGTCTGCCGGCCCTGCAGGAGCTGGAGCTGGACTTGTGGAAGTACGGGGAGCTGCTGCGGTTCCTCAGCCCCGCTAGGGCGCCGGGCCTGCGGTGCCTGATTGTGGACGTGTGCGCCCACGCCTGGACGCACAAGCCGGCGGTCATGGCGATGCTGTTGGCCAACCCCTCCCTGTCAGTGTGGGTAGAGCCGGCGTGTGGCAGATGCCACGCGTGCCGACTCGTCTGTCATCCAGAGTTGAGTACGTTGAGTACATGTGATGGTCGACTCCTCCTCTCTGTGCGAGAGGAGCTGTGTATCCACGTCATCACGCAATAAACCGTGTGCCTGAAATGCATTTCCTTCATCCGATTCATTTCATCGACACGATCCACACCCCCTTCCATCAGACTTGGGCAACATGATCGGAATCGTACAGAACAAGCAGGCCCGCCCTTCCGCCAAACGGAGTTGCCAGCTCCACTTCGCTGCGCCGGCAACTCCGTTCGGCAGGGGCCGGGCCTGCTTGGCCTGCCGGCGGCG
>NW_026268843.1:8095-8508 GCF_000697945.3 Frankliniella occidentalis | reverse complement strand
GGCTGTTTTGAATGGCAGGGGCGTTTATCTGTCAATCTGAGTATTGTCACGAAAAATTTGACTCAGAAACATGCGTCTTAGGGGCGGATCCAGAAAGTGGGGTTGAGGGGTGGTAGCTATCGGTGGGCCTGGGGTGGTTGGAGGGGGCGAAAATCACTGCTAGCCGGTAGGGGACATGAAAACATTGAGCCCATGTCACACGGCGACCACAGGCACTCAATTTTACCCAAGGGGCCGTCTTTAAATGATCGAATCATGATTCGTCAATTAAGGGGTGGTTAGAAAGGGTTGGAAGTTCGCAAGGGCGGTTTTTTGACACGGCATTATGTCGGCTATACCTAGGAGAGTACTTCCCTAAATTTTCAGCCGTATCCGACCCCCCCAATCGGTCAGGGTAGCGTCACAAAGCAACC
>NW_026268843.1:3735-6257 GCF_000697945.3 Frankliniella occidentalis | reverse complement strand
AATTCGGTAATCACTGTATTTTCGGTGCAAAACCGGATTTCGGGTAACCGGTTTTTACAAACATGACACTGGTCAATCGGTGACAGCCAAAATATCGGTCAAAACCGAAAAACCGGTTCACCGGAAAAATCCTAACGGCAGGGCAGGAGATCAGGGGTGATAGCGAGCATAGATTTTATGTATAAGTGTATTTATTGTGTAACGACTGACTGAGGGATATTTCTCTCCCTATCGGCTTAGAAATAGGGAAACCAAACACTCCATTGCCGAATATTTTTGTACTGTTAATTCGTTTGTTAGGCCGTCTATATCGGCACGTAAACTCAAGGAAAAATTGAGCTAGGGAACCTTCGACGTATTCGTCGGTGCTTTGTAGAGCACCACTCAATCAGGCACGGCGCCCTGTTTTCGAAGAGGGGTCCTCAACGGCGTATTTAAAGGAGGGACTCAAGACCCCGATCTCCGTTTCTGTCTGTACGCTACTCGTGCGCCAGCGCCGCAGGTCTGGGCTCATTGTCAATGGGTGCGTCGCAGCGCCACTAAGTTTCGCGAGACTCGGTGAGATCAGGCGGACATCATCATTGTTCTTTGTGAGTGCTGTAAATACAATTTCAACAACTTCAATTATTTTGAGTTGTACATTTATTACAACCTTTTCAGCAACACAAGCCTATTTATGCCTTTTGGCGGCACACACACACGCACAGACATACACTTGTGCATGCAGTTGGTACAGTACGGTACAGCACCCCACTTCAGCGTCAGAGTGACAAGAGCGATCTTTCCCTGTTGCCGGTTCAAGCTTCCACTCATAGCATCACTGCTCCGCGGACTAGAGGGTGGGGGGACAAGTGATCAGTGAATGTCAAGGATTGCTACGATAAGAGACGAACTTTTGGCGGAGTAATTGGCTGAGCCATTAGCGAAGCCTATTACTCCAGTGATGATCAAAAAGTTTCGCGTCTGTCTGTCATCACGATAACTCGAGAACGAATTGAGCCGGTCGTTTTGTATCACAAAAAGACAGATCGAGTTCGAAGATGAGCATTCTAGCTCAAAAATTGACTTTTTTTTAAATCAAAAACCACAGGTCTCAAAATGTACTTTTTACAAATATTTTTTTATGGGTTCCTGTGGGGTAACTCGTCAAATTAGAGCCCTTTGGGCAAACATTTCGTCCGTTTTGCTTTATCTTGTACCGTTTCGGCGCTATGGGGCATTTCTTGGCGAAAACAACGTGAAAAAGACAAAATGGTCTATTAAATCGTAAAAAAGGCTTCATGTCACAGAATTGTAAAGGGAGTAACACATAAGCCACAGGTCAAACCACACCCTCTTTTGGGCTTAAGGGTCCATAGATTATCTAGTATCTCTAAACCGTTGATTTTTACATAACCCCTGATGAGCCGATGGACAGTCCGTGGAATGGTCCGCATATGTCCGTGGCTGTCCTTGTGCAGTCCCTAACTGTCCGTGGTTGTCCTGGTGCAGTCCCCAACTGTCCACCGTGTTTATTGTGTCCATCAGTCTGTCCGAGGACCAGTCCATGACCTGTCCTCGGTTCAGTCTGCATTCATAACTACAGTCCGTCGTTTGAAACGTCCATGGCATGTGTCCGCAGCAGTCCACCACGGCTCGTCTGTCCATATATCTGTCCGTTACCCATGACCACCAAATGTCTAAGGACCGTTCCACCGGACTGGTCCGTAGGACTGTCCGCTAGTTGTCCATCGACATGTCCATTGCCTTGCACATCATCACGTTCGTGCCATGTCCGCCGACATGTCCACGAGTTGTCCATCGACTCTTCTCTAATTTTACGCACCAAACAGTTGCATACCGTCATAGTATACCCACGGACACATGTGGACACTTGCGGACTGAGATGAGTTCAACCACTCGAACACTAGATGGCGCTTCGGAATTTTGACACATCAAAGTTTTTAATAAGTCATTTGTACGTGAATAAGTCTTTTTAACTAGTACATTTGATAATCGGTGGTTAAAGAAAGGGGTACTTAGGCTGTTCACACTTGTCCTTTATCTAGTCAACCCTTATATTGTTTGTCATATGACGTATTGCACCAACTCGCGGTGGTCATATCCAACCTCTTCAGACTAAGACCCTCAACCCGCCCACCTTCTGTCCGGTTCGCCCGGAGTCCTCCATCGCCACCAGTGGGCGGGATGGCGGCAATTTTTGAACCGAAGATCGTGATGTCATCACGGTCACTCAATGCTACCTTTTTAACGCAACAGATTGCTATGGAGTTTCCGTCAAACATCCCGGACTGTAACGCGGACTAACCTCGTGGACTGGATTGCGGACAGTGCCACAAATAGGTTCTCGGACCATTGCGGACAGAGCCACGAATAGATAGGATCTGAGATGACTGCGGACAGTGCCACGGACACGATCGCGGACAGCATATTTCAACGAAATTTCCTTTAACCATCCCGGACACCTACAGCTACACGGACAATCATCGTGGACAGTTTTGCGGACTATGGCGGACACGGAT
>NW_026268843.1:0-2160 GCF_000697945.3 Frankliniella occidentalis | reverse complement strand
TGGCTAAACTTTGAGGTGCTCTGTACGTATTCTTTATGGTATTTGCCATTGTACTGAAATCTAGTCTAATTACGGGCCGAGTCTTGTGCTTCGCAAAAGTAAAGGTCGCACCAGCACGGCTGAGGGGCGAGCCGTGTGCTGCACGCACGCAATAAACCCGCCGGCTCAGCTGCCGAGGGGCAAGTCGTGCGCATCACGCAAGCTGCAGTTTCCGCGGCACGGCAAATACGGCCAAAGCGTGCGGTGCACGCACGCAATAGTCACCTAGGCAGGGTGGCGTGGCTAGTCGTGCAATGCTCGCACGCAACAGTCGCCGCGGCACGGCTTAGGGGCGAGACGTGCACTGCACGCACGCAGGAGTCACCTAGGCAGGGCTGAGGCTGAGTGACTAGTCGTGCGCTGCACCCACGCAACAGAGGCCCAAGCACAGCTGACGGATAATTCTTGCATTGCGTGTACGAAACAGTCGGCCTGTCACAGCTGAAGGGCTGGTCGTGCGCTGGACGTACGCGACATCCTCGCTGGCTCGGCTGTCAGCCAAAACGTGTGCTGCACGCACGACAAGTCACCTAGGCAAGGCTGACGGGCTAGTCGTGGGATGCACGTACACAGCAGGGGCAACGGCACGGGATGAGCCGAAACAAATGCTGCACGCACGAAAAGCCACCTGAGAGGGCTGAGAGGTTAGACTTGCGCAGCTTGCACCCAGCAGTGGTCACGATAAGGCTAAAGGACGCAAAGCGTGCGCTGCACGCTTTCATGCAGTTGAGTAAAGCTTGCAAAAAGGACGGATGTTCTAATGAGAAAGGGTATTCCGAGGAGATGAACTTGTTTTAGACAGTGATATCCGGGGAGATACACTTTTAACACGAGCGGCAATTGGAGGAGATATGTGAAAAGTCGGAATACCGAGGAGACAAATATGTTCCAGGGGGCGACATCCCGTACAGATTAATAAGATCTCCCTTTGTTCAGCCTGTGGTAACTCTCAGGGCGCCTGTTAGCTAGGCAATATCTTGTGCGTCATGCATAGCTGTACAGCGGGGTGGCCTACCCGGAGCTCGCAGGCGCCAGCTCTTGTAATTCGATTAATAAATACGTGGAAAAAACGGACGTACTTTCTAAATTATCACTCTGGTGGTGCGGAAAAGAGTCGCACCAGCCCGGCTGAGGGGTGAGTCCTGTGCTGCACGCACGCAAACAGTCCCGCCGGCTCAGCTGATAATCAAGCCATGCGTTATACGCACGCAGCAGTCGCCGTGGCACGGCTATGCAGAGATTGTCAACGCACGGGCTGGCATTCCGCTTGCCTGCCCGAAGCACTTTCGCACGGGCTCAGCCCGTCCCGAACCATTCGGGCCAGGCCAGCCCAAGCCCAGCCCACCCGCTCGGACCACACCTCGCACCGCCTAGCCCCGTCACCTGCAGTGCGTGCTGAGCCGAGGCCGGACCGAGTCCAAAACCTCAGCTGGGGCTGGGGTCAGCAGCTTGTCGCTGGCGCGCGGCTGGCGTTGGGTGAGCGAGCCCGACAGCCCACGCGTTGACCATCTCTGCCACTATGGGCTGAAACGTGCACTGCTCGCACGCATCCTGTTGAGTATAACTCGCAGAAAGGAAATGGTATTCCGAGGAGATGAACTTGTTTAAGCTAGCGCCATCCGAGGAGATACACTTTGAACACGCACGGCACTTGGAGGAGATATGTGTAAAGGCGGAATACCGAGGAGACAAACCTGCTGTCTAGCTCTTTGACTACGGAGGGCACTCTAAGTGCAGCCGTTGTACTATGGCTAAACTTTGAGGTGCTCTGTACGTATTCTTTATGGTATTTGCCATTGTACTGAAATCTAGTCTAATTACGGGCCGAGTCTTGTGCTTCGCACTTTCGAACGGGCTCAGCCCGTCCCGAACCATTCGGGCAGGCCAGCCCAAGCCCCCAAGCCCAGCCCACCCGCTCGGACCCTACCTCTTCCCGCACAGCCCCGTCACCTGCAAAGCGTGCCTAGCCGCCACACTTTGGCGCGTGCAGCCAATGCGTGTCTCCTCGGATGGTGCACGCTGTAACAATTGTTGCTCCTCGCACGCAGAAGTCGCAGAAGGGCCGAGTCGTGCGCTGCGGGCACGCAGCAGTCACGCCGGCATGGCTGAGGGCCGTCTCGT
>NW_026268842.1:24606-25248 GCF_000697945.3 Frankliniella occidentalis | reverse complement strand
CGCCGGCAGGTTAACTGCTCATCTGGAGTTTGTCCCAGATCACTGAGCACAGGGCCCGGCGGGCGGCGGGGTAGGGTAGGGCGCGGTGGGGCGTGGCCCAAAAGCAACCCCCCCCCCCCTCCCCCAAAGGACGAGCCGCGCCACATGAATTAATGCGACGCACACGGGGGCGTTCAGCGGGGCGAGGCGCCCCCTCCGGGTCCCCCTCCGGGTCCCCCTCCGGGGCCCCTCCGGGGCTGCAAGGTGCCGGCGCCTAACTCGCTCTAATTGCGGCACCGACACCAGCGTCCATCCGAGTAAACAGGAACCGAGACCCGGCGGAGGCGCTGGAGACCCGAGGTGTGCTCGCGCCAGCGCCCTCGGGGAGCCCCCGACGACGGGGAGGGTCTCACCTCCGTCTGAGCCGAGCGATCGCCAGTAATTGACAAAAGCCCGGCGAATATTTAACCTCTGTCGTGTTTACGGCTACGGTGTTTCGCTGCCCGCCCCGCCCCCTGGTGAGTGCTGGTGGGCCACGGGGGGGCCGTGCCCGCCCCCCAGCCCGTCCCCGGCCCGCCCCCAGCACACAGTGCTCTGTTTGCCCCTTTGGTGGTCGGGAGCGGTCTGAGGTCCCCGCCGCGCACACCCGCGCCGCCCGCCGCC
>NW_026268842.1:19557-19861 GCF_000697945.3 Frankliniella occidentalis | reverse complement strand
CACACACACACACACACACACACACACTCGTAGACAAACACAAATGGCTGAGCAGCAGGAGCCAAGCCGAGGGTGGGGGTAAGGGGGTTGGGGAGTGGAATTGGCGAAGGGGTGAGGGGTTGGACAAACGGACGCGATCGGGAGTGTCGCCCGAGGGGTAGGGGGTGGAGGCGGGAGGAGGCGGGGACAGAAACCGTATTGACGAGCCGCCGTCAGATACCAGGCCGACAAAGGGAGACGGGAACTGACGTAGAAGAGATAAACACACGAATGTGTTAAATGGAACAGCGGGGGCGGCAGAGGG
>NW_026268842.1:10174-11929 GCF_000697945.3 Frankliniella occidentalis | reverse complement strand
CTCTCTCTCTCCCTCCCCCTTCTCCCTCCCTCCCTCTCCCTATCACACACACACACACACATGCACTCACACACTCGGCTCATCTACCACCGGGTCCTAATACGATGTTCCGCAATAATTTGGGGCAGGCCGCCTGCGTCCGCTTCCGCTCCGCCCGGCCGGAAAATGTTGGCATGCCTGCCGCCTGGAAGGCAGGCCACCCGCAAGGCAGCCGCCGCGGGCGCGCGCCTGTGGCGGGGCGGCAAGGGAAGTGTAGCGGACGACGGCGCGGTGGGCAGTGGGTAGGAAGAGAAGGGTGCGCGGTTGTGTTTTGCGACTACTCGGGGTTGCTTAAAGCCCCCCCCCCTCTCTCTCTCTCTCTCGCATAAAAAAGGAGAAGAATGGAATCGAATAAATCGCGGGTAAAACTAAACCTGCACCGTCCATAAAGGCAATACAGCACAGTGTTGCGGGTATGCCTACCAGCCCGTAAGGCGCCATAGCCCTTTGCTTGCAAACCCGCAACAGGGGGCATTACATTTACACGACTCGGAATATATTCTGTATTCTTGCTTGGTAGCAGGTTATTATTGCAACTATTCTATCTGGTAAGAAACCCAGTTGCATTAGCATTTTCTTTTTTGCCGCTATTATTGTACAAGAAACGGGTTGAAAATTAGTGTAAGTTTCAAAAGTATACTCCTTAAATGCAATTTTTTGTTGGCACGCTGCCAGAGAATCTCACGATTAACAGATCCTCGGGCCCCTCTTCTTTCTCTTAGGGCGGACAGTGACGGTCCAATCCATCGCCTTGCGCGGCGGGAACATTTGAACCAGCGGCTGAACAGACTTATTAGATTTGCGCGCTCTTAACGGCTCTCAGCAGCCGTAATGAAATTATACTGCAAGGGCCCCGCAGCGCTTCTTATGCCCCCCCGGGGTGGGCAGCGCCGTCTACCGTCTGCCAAAGTTAGGTTCTGCTGCTCCCCCCACACCGTCACTCTGGTGCTTCAGGTGAAGGGCGACCGAGGTACAGCGGGGCTAGGGTTATTGAAATGAAAAGGTGCGTACATTTATACACTAACAAACACATAGGAAAATGTGCACCAGTCTGCTTGAACGTTTTCATTGATATTTTCGAGAGGAGGGCAACAAATTTGTCACTATTTACGATCAATGTTCGCATCAAACAAGATGCGCTCACAGATAGCTGTGGATTTGAAACGTGTTCTCATTCACAGTGGCCGTTTGCATGTGCTCAGGTCGTGCGCATTATTACACATATTTCGCGCAGTGCATAGTTACCCCGCCCATGTTGATTGGCTTGCTCACTCAGCCCTCCTGCGATAACGTCTTGTCATTGTCGGGGCGGGGTGTGGCGGGGTGGGGCGAGGCGGGGCACGCCAGGGGGCGGGCTTGCATTGTGGATGTGTGTCAGTACCAGTACACAGAGAGGACGGGCCACTGTCGCTGACAGAGCCACGGTCGGCGACACACGTCGACCTTTAAGTAGTAATCCTCGTTCATCCGCCGGCGTCCATTCATTGAGTTTCTCATTCATTCATTTCATTCATTCATTCTGACCCGCGGCATTGTGAGTCGCCCGCACCCTTTGGCTGGCAAACATCCCATTTGCATCTCTTTCCGTCCCAAACTCCCACCCACCCGTCCCTTTCTCTCTGCAGGGCCTCGAGGACCCGCCCGAGCAACATGGTCTGATAGCTTCCGTCAATGTCCGATCGGCATTCAATACGACCCTTATTCCCTACCTCCAGC
>NW_026268842.1:0-344 GCF_000697945.3 Frankliniella occidentalis | reverse complement strand
CTAGTTTAAGCGAATCCTGTTGATTTGGATTAATTTTTATCCCGATGATTCCCAGGCAGGTGTACACATGATTCCCGGAGTTATTGCCCCCTCGCATCAAAACCTACTCTGTCAAAACCCAAAGGCATTATGCCAAGGGCAATAAGACCAATATAGGAGAATATTGGCATTATGGGCATTGTCATTAGAAAAAACACTGTAGGCTATTTTTGCGTTTGATTCGACATACAAGCCAAGTTAACACTGTGCACTAAGATTTCCACCTGTATTTTGAGTTAAGAGATAGAGAGGGGAAGGGGGTGAGGGAGTCTGGCATGAGGTAAGCTAATAACCTCAATACGGCC
>NW_026268841.1:15951-16234 GCF_000697945.3 Frankliniella occidentalis | reverse complement strand
TGTTCAAATTTAAGCCAAATTTTCAAAGACAGTTGTTGCAATGGAATCATACATCACAAACACTACAATAAGAGGCTTCAAAGTATACCGGACAGCACGATGTAGTTAATACGGTGTCGGCACTGAGCTGTCCGAGAGGGCCGCGGAAAGACGGCACATTCGTAGTTCCAGAACCCGCGTGGAAAGATTTACAGTTTGAAATACACTTGTGGACTGCAGCTGAACTTCTGATAGAACCTTAGTGTGAGCATAGTATTTGTACTGAAGTAATGTTGGTATTTTA
>NW_026268841.1:11054-11426 GCF_000697945.3 Frankliniella occidentalis | reverse complement strand
AAAAAAAAATAAAAATATAAAAAAATCGTCGAAAGTCGATTCCGTGTAAGGTTGGATGGGTTGGTAGGTCAACTGGTTGGCCAACTTCGCTTACGTGCAGCGGGGTGGGTCGTTGTCAATGTACTAACACTCACATCTGTTGCAGGACACTGCATTCCGTGAGGCTGCCCAGCGCAGTGTCTTACGTAGAAAGCAACTGCTGAGCGGGGGGAGGAAGCTGAAGCAGGTGGTGCGGCCAGAACAACTCGCGGCGGCGCTGGCCGAGCCCGTCGTCCAGCCGGCCCAACGCCAGGTGGCTGAGGCCCGCCCCTCCTCATCGAAGAAGTCGGTAAGATGCCAAAAACTTCTAAAGTCGCTACTGTTTTTTTCTAT
>NW_026268841.1:5171-6429 GCF_000697945.3 Frankliniella occidentalis | reverse complement strand
ATGAACAGAAGTTCACCAATAATAGTTACTGATTGTAGGCTCAACAGTTCAATCGCCGTTAATCAGAGTCTGAGTCTACACACGCAAAATCGTCAAAGAAGGTGGAGTCAGTCGATGGGAACCCTCCGCTCGAGCCTGCGTCAGAGTCAGCGTCCGAGTCAGCGTCGGACACAGGGTCGTCCTCGTCGCACTCAGAGGGAGCTTGGCACATGGCCTGCTCGCAACGTGGAGGTATCCAATCCCAAACACTATCGTGCTCCGTGTGCGCCTTGCTGACTTTGGCATCCACCTCTAAGCCACTGCGCTGGTCCCGCAGCTTGGTCAACGCCTCCCGTCCTTTAGAAGTCACCTGTCGAAATAAGCACACACGAACCGGATTTAACGATGGTTAAGAATATTTTTTTAAGGACAGTTAACTCATGCAACCAAACATGCAGTACTGTGATGACTTTTCACATTTTTTAAAGAAGCTAAATTGCAAAATTATTTACAAATTTGCACAGGAACAAATTGTACAAAATTGGGTATTAGCGCCCCAGGTTTGACGTTTCTTGAGGTTTGGGGGAGTGGCTGTTACTACATAACTGCCAGCCCTGATAAACCAAGTGTTCAACTGCTCAACACTTGTAAGTGTGCAACCACAAGTTCAATACTTGCAAGTGTTCAATTCAGTAGAAGTACACGTGCAAGTGTTAAACTCGGTATTTGTGCACTTGTGAGTGTTCAACTCTCATGTTGTACACTTCTCTAGATCGGGCCTTACTGTGAGGGAAGTGTTCAACAGAGGAGTTGCACACTTACAAGTGCACAAATACCGAGTTGAACACTTGCAAGAGTACTACTACTGAATTGAACACTTGCAAGTATTGAACTTGCGGTTGCACACTTAAAAGTGTTGAGCAGTTGAACACTTGGTTTACCAGTGAGGTTTAACCGAAGATGAAATTAATATCAAAATGTTTTACTTGTAACGAACTCATACAGACTGAAAATTTAACAAACTGAGCTAATGATAATATTTTGTTTGATTTTAAACTCCCTCTCTTTCCCTGCAGAGGGAGGCCACGATTATTTTGTTGTTTTTGTTTTAAGGAACTCCTCCTTACCGTGGAGTGTTACTCTTATCCCTCTCGATCACTTATAGTATTCTATAGTCTATTATAGTCTATTACACGACTATTACAAGAGCAATACATTGCCATCACCGTCGGATTTTTGCTCTAGATTATCGTAGGACCAACTTCAGCACCAAAGACTG
>NW_026268841.1:0-321 GCF_000697945.3 Frankliniella occidentalis | reverse complement strand
AGAGAAAATCATCTCCGAAACAGCACGTTCTGAATCGGAATCAGTCCTTGGAATTGCCGTATCCTCCATCGTTTCAGAGCTAAGGGGCCGTTCACAAATTACGTCACGCATCTGACGGGGGGGAGGGGGTCTCTGCCCGCTTGACGGTCCTATCCTGAAAGCACTAGAAGGTTAGGTTAGCCGCGTGACGTGGGGGAGGGGGGGAGTCAAAACCGCCCGAAATTTGCGTGACGTAATTTGTGAACGGCCCCTAAGGTCGATATACTCGAGGGGTCGCCAACTCGTATAATACTCCGTACACGGTCCCATAATACCACTATA
>NW_026268840.1:14221-14756 GCF_000697945.3 Frankliniella occidentalis | reverse complement strand
AGCTGGCAACTTCGTTTGGCGAAAGGGCGGGCCTGCTTGTTCCGGGATCTGCCAGACCCTATGAGTCGAGCCAAATCCCGTTCTGTTACAGACGGGGCCGCTGCCATTTCACCCTGTATGTTGTTGCCTCGCCTCGTGGTTTAAACGTTTCAACCTGCGGACGCCTGGTCTCCTCAGGCCGCCTGCGTTTGTAGAGGACTACATAACATACGCCACGACACACGCAGCAAAAAAAAGGTCGCCTGAATAGACTCAGCAAAAGATTAAGCCCCGGTTCTAATCACGTTATTAAAGCATGATTTGCACTTGTGCTAAACAGGTTTAGGGGAGGCTGTCGGTTGCTCCTCTAAAAACTGAACTATTTGTCGCACAGACCTGACGTTTTGACACAAAGAAGGTGGCATTGGCATGTATCAACCCTTTAAAGCGCATTGCAATGTGGTGTCTTTGTGAGGAGATATAGCCAGTTCCTCATACTACCCCGCATTCCTCAAGCTACCCCATGTGCGGGGCAGTATGAGGAACGCCGTGGGGT
>NW_026268840.1:13702-14171 GCF_000697945.3 Frankliniella occidentalis | reverse complement strand
CATTGTCAGTTGCTTCTCAAGAGCTATGGCCTTCACACAGCTCTCTTCGGCCTGCTGCTCCAATACTCTCCCTACAACCCTTTCATGTCTTTTTAGCCCGCCCTTCTGCTTTGAAAAAGCTATCCAGCGGGCTTGTGCAAACGGCCTCGTGTCAGTCTGTGTGTCTGTGTGTCTGTCTGTCTGTCTGTCTGTCTGTTCCACAAGAAGGAGATGTGCTGGAGACTTCAAATTTTCTGGGGATCTCAAGGTTCACTACCACAAAAGAAAACGCCTACGGCAAATCAGGCCAGCCACCCCTAAGGGGCTGAAAGGCGGTATCGAAGAAAACAGAAAAGGCCAAAAAAGTTAGATTTTTTTTTATGATCTCCTAAGGGGTAACTTGTGAAAGTAGAGCCCTTTGGGCGAAAATTTCGTCCGTTTTGCTTTATCTCTTACCGTTTACGCGCTAGAGAGTCTTTTTAGACGAAAT
>NW_026268840.1:8263-8708 GCF_000697945.3 Frankliniella occidentalis | reverse complement strand
GGACCGCCACCTCAGGCGCACAGTCCATGTAATGCATTAGCTCATCCACAGAAGTAGGGTGGACGTACGCCACGATACTTCCTTTAGGAATGATTACATGATTACCACTCTCGTTTTGAACCTCCACTTCAATTAGACCAGGCGCGAAAGGGACAATTCCAAGCGAGATGTCACACTGTTTAATTTGGAGAAAGTGTGAAGGGGCCACTAGCCCGAACGGCAATTCGCGTAGAGACATGTCCACGTCCTGAGTAGGATTGTCGGAGGGGCGCTGACAGCCCTGTGCTTGGAAGCAAGGGTGGGTGGTGACAGGACCACCAGTGCCCGCGACGCCAGTCAGCGGCGCACACGTCTCCGGATGACACGAGGCTGCCCGTGCAATGGTCTCCACTGGTGAGCCCATCTCGATGCGTCTTTGTTCACCACTAACTACACTAACTACTTT
>NW_026268840.1:0-299 GCF_000697945.3 Frankliniella occidentalis | reverse complement strand
TGCAACTGAGTCTTTCTTAGCAGCCTCCCGCCGACTGAGCCGTTTTCTGTAGCGGTCGCTCGGCCAAGCCTTTTTCTGCAGCGGTCGCGCGGCTGAGTCTTTCTCGACGGAAGGTATCGGAACACGTCCAGCCCTCTGGCACCTGCTCGACCAGCAGCCATGATAGCAAAGTTGACGATGACAAGGCACGGCGTGGCACACAAATGGCCATAGCGGCGTGGCACGGTCAACCAAGTGGACAATAGAGGATAGCGAAAAACAAGGATTTGAGATATTGATATGGTGGGTATGCGGAAAAG
>NW_026268839.1:6977-9064 GCF_000697945.3 Frankliniella occidentalis | reverse complement strand
GGGGGGGGGCACTGCAGCGCGGCGTGAGGAGGGTGCCCCGGGGCGCGACCAGGCGGCAGGCCGCGGCACGCGGGGTTGGCGCAGTGCCTGCCTAGACTTGGTGTGATGCCCTGCGCTGTGCAACGCCCCAACGCCAGGCCACGCGTTCGTCTCCAGGAATGCCGTTTGCGGCCGCGCAGCGCCGCGAACACACCCCTCTCCTGACCAGTCCAGGCGCGGCGCGCTGGCACTGCCGCCACGCAACGCCCCACCACGCCCCGCCACGCCCCGCCACGCCCCGAGATGTCTCTACAACGAGCGGAGCATTCAATTTATGGATCTCCGTTTGCAGCAGCGGCGGCGAGGAGGCTGCTGCCAGTGCCCTTCCTGTAATCAGTGGGGCTCTGCGAAAGAAAATGCGCGAAAACGACCGGTATTAAGTGGGAGATTTGACCAACCTGCTGGTCGAGGTTTGCGTTGGCAGCTGCCGGTGGTGTCGTTGGCCGCTTTGCTGCACGCGGCAGTGCGCGCTCTTTGCTCTGCCCTGCCCACGCCGTTGGCAGCACTGCGTGGCTTGTCCTTGGTCCTGCCCGCCTTGTCCCGTCCTGTCCCAGGGAAGGCCGGGGCTCGGAACAACACCGCGCGCACCGTTACTATTTTTCTTGCCCTCCCGCGGCCAAAAAGAAACGGCCGAATCTAGTTGGAGGACGATGGCGGTCGCATATTGTGGAGGGCGTTCTGACTGACAGTCTGTTGTCAGCGACCAGACATCAGGACGGCAGTGGCGGGCGCTGCGCTTTGCAACAGGTGGCGCTGGCATCCCACTGACCTTGGGAGGCTGCTGGCAGGCGAGCGCGGGTCAGCCCGGCTGGCAGCCTTTGTATTGCAGCTAATCGGCGCGGCGGCGGCCCGCCGTACATGATGGTGTGCACACACATTGGAGGAGGGGGGCTCCGCGGAGGTTGACCCGGCCGAGGTCTCCGAGGTCGGGTATATGGGGGCGCGTGTTCTGATCGTGATGGTGGAGGTTCACACCCCGGGTCCAGCCGCGGCGCCACGGGCCCTTCGCCTGTGCCCTCACAAACACAGCGGAGGGTAAGTGTGCCAAGGCCCGCTGGAGCGCGACAACAGTGCGGGCCGAGCAGCGATGGAGCAGCGCACCGCCAGGTGCGGCGAAAGGCCCTTGGCTAAAGACTCTTTGGCTTGAGGCCCTGCTTTGGCCAAAGGCCCTGCTTCCCTGCCTTGGCTAAAGGTCCTGATTTGGCCAAAGACCCTGTTTCTCTACCTTGGCCAAAAGCCCTGCTTTGGCTAAAGGCCCTGCTTGCCGCGCTTGCCATTGCTGCCCGGAGCCCAAGCGAGGTTAGGCCTCGCCGCATTTCCTATGACCACCACATCGTTGTACGCGCGGGCGGACGGCAGGGAGGAGGGGGGGGGGGGGGAGCAATCCCGTGCGCGCGAGTCCTGCTGTGCATTGCCGTGCATGCGCGAGCCCCGTGCCTACGGCCCGCGAGAAGGCTCGCCTTAATTAATCGCCCATTGATGCTGTTTGTTGTGGCGTCCACAATGTGGACTCGCGCGCGCTAGAGAGGCTCAGGCTTCTGCCCGGCTCTCCGTGATGCAGGCCGCCCGGCTGGAGCGAGACGGGAGGGGGTTGCAATGATAATAAAAGGCGAGGGAAAAGAAATACGAGCGGCAGAGGACGCGACGCCACCGTGGGAGCAGCGAGCGGTGAGCAGCGGGCTTTATTGTCTACAACATCCACACCTGTCACTCGATGCGATGAGATGATGAGAGCGTTCTGCTCTGCTCTTGCCCCGTGGGACCGCAAGGTTCAAATCGCCCGCGCAACGCAGCCTGCGGTGGGCTGCCGGACCGGTTGCAGTTGTTAGGCTTCGCGTGCGCTAAAGCGCAAAACGCGAAGCCTTAAGCGGAGGTCGTGGTGTCTGTCCGTGTCGTGATTTTGTCGTGCACACCATGGCTGGAGGGGAAGTGGCCAGCCTCACACACGAGCCCACCGCACTTCCCCTCCAGCCTTGGTCGTGCACACAGGCGAGGGGGCGGGGGCGGGGGGCTAGTCCTTACGCACAAAAAAAGGTCCGGGTCGGGGG
>NW_026268839.1:5267-6927 GCF_000697945.3 Frankliniella occidentalis | reverse complement strand
GGCGGGGCACGGGGGCCCGACCGGAGGTTGGCGGTGCGGGGCAAAGGCGGAACAAATCGAAGGAATGTCATCCTGCTAATTATTACTTAAATATTGAACCCAGCAACAAACTACTCAGATTTCTGGATCAATCATCAGCCTTTTACCCCTTTTCAAAAAAGGCAGGTGCTTGTATGACAATTTTGACATTCAAGAAGGGGAGTGTATTTTGTGAGTTGAGTGGCAATTACTTTGTCCCCCTGACACTTGTAATTAATGGCCAGTACTCGTGCCGTCTATGTCTGTCCTAAGTTAAATGTATCGCCTATGTTCACCGAGCAAGGCAATTTCTAGATCATTTCAGCAATCAGATCTTTACACAACGGAATTCGACGGAATTCTTATTTTAGGCCCGGTATGCGCACGTGAAGCCTTTTTAGACCACATTGAATAATGTGGGCTTTTCGGATTTTTACAGTTTTAAATCCTCCTCTGCAGCGCGCATTTCCCCTTTCTCTCTGCCCTCTCCGCGCTCTTGGTTTGGATTGCGTTTGGGTTTCGAATCAAAAACAATCAGATGTTCTCGTAGTTTACACTCGGCGGGCGCGGGGCCCAGGCCCAGGCCAGGCTAGGGCCGTGGGGCGTGACGCCGGCAGCACTGGCCTGTAGTGCTGTTACGGAGCGTTTTCACTCATTTCACGGCCATTTAGGGCTGGAGGAGGATGGAGTAAACGGGGGAGGGGGCGCGGGCAAGCGTGTGTGTGTGTGTGAGTGTGTGTTCAAGTCCACTTATTAACATGCAGATACTGGCTTGGCCGGGCGACTGGGCGAGGCGGTTGCCGGACGAACGTAACTGACACGGATTCCTGTCGTGCTGTGTCCCAACACACGAACGACGCCGCAGTGCAGCGAGTGCGTGCTGCGGGCAGGGCGGGCGTGGCGCTGCAGGGCGTTGCGTTCTACCACGGCCGACCACTCCGGCCGCGTCAGGCAGGACCGTCGGCGGCGGCGGCCCACTCGCCTCTGTGCAAGTGTTAATTGCTCTGGGGGCTTCTGTGTGGCTGGAGTGGCCACACCTGGGCTCGGGCCTGGTCGAGTGAACGACATGCATGCCCCTGTTCGCCCTAGACAAGACAGCCGCCTGAAAGGCAGGCAATTCGACATACAAAACCCACGGTCGACTCTTAGTACGCCCCTGCTCGAGGGTCGTTAGGTGCCGTGGTGGCGGTAAGCAAACCCGCCAGGCCACCGCACGACTGATGCGGCCTGGACTTGCTGTACTAGTAGAACTGCGCGACAGTCGGCAGACCACGGGCACCACGGGTCACCCTTCTACTTGCGGGTCCTCCTCTGTTCCCACCAGGGTCCTTCGAGAGGTGCTTGACCGTCGGCGGCTTTTCGAGGGCGTCTGGCACAGCGCGCCCCTCCCTCCGCCGCCGCAGGCCGGGCTGTCCCGCCCTGCATGATTCTCTCCCCCCAAAGTGGTTGTTCGTGTCCTTTTTGACGTCGTGGTGTCGTGGTCGTGAATCGACGCTTCCGGGAAGCGGCAGCCGCCATTGGCTGCGAGTCCAGCGGCCGCCAGCGGCGCTGTTGTGTGCTGCGAGCCGAGCTTTGGGCCCCGGCGGCGCCAAGGTCAAGCGCGCCCAGCCCCGCCACGCCCCGCCACGCCCCGCCACGCCCC
>NW_026268839.1:0-3964 GCF_000697945.3 Frankliniella occidentalis | reverse complement strand
CGCCACGCCCCGCCACGCCCCGCCACGCCCCGCAGGAGAGCTCGGAGCCGACCTGGCTGCTCGCGCTGATTCACCCCGCGCTCTGGACTGGTCCTCTTCGCCTCACGCGCCCGGACCCTGCGAATCTGGATGTGGCTTTTCTCAGGGAAAAACTCACCGGCTCCGCGGGTATTGTCTTTACCTCGGTCTTTACCTTATGGCCCGTCGGCCTCTTTTTCTTCGAGACCCGAAAAATGAGGGGGGAGGGGAGGTTCTTGTGGAGGAGCCGGTCTGCTTCGTCTCCAGTGGCGTAGCTGGAGGACTCGCGCCAGAAGGATCGCCTGCGGGATGATCTCCGCAGCAACGTCCCGTTGCCCACACGCCACCGCCGCGCTCATTTTGCACGAGTTAAAGGCGGCCGTCTGCCGGGTAAGGAAGCGTTTTATGAATAATGTTTAAATGCCGCTCATCTCGAGCCGAGGGGCCGGCCGGCCGGGACCGGGTCGCTCGTCGGCCCCGTCGTGTTTTGGCCCCAAACAACCCGGGCGGCGCGCGGCAATTTTGGTGAAACGGAAGATGACAGGTACAGCACGCCAGGGCACGCCGTGCGAATGGATCCGTCCCCGCCATCCTCGTGGTCCTGTGACGGCGTTGTTCTGCACCGGAAAGGAACACCACGCCTCGAATTACCGCCGGCGGGGCGGGGCGGGGAGGCTGTGTTGGACCGTGGGAGACGCGGGGCCGCGGAAGCGCAGCGGCAGCATCCCTTCGCAGTGGCCGTGCCGTGCGTGGAAGCGGGCACGGCGACGTGCAGGAAGGAGAAGAAGTGCCGTGGCGAGGTGACAGAGGCCGTGCGCCGCTGAGGTGACGACGCTTTCTGGCAATCCTCCAGCTTTCTTCTCGGTTTCCTTTCCTAGGGACCGGGAGGTGCTACGCTGCAGTGCCGCGGCGGCGGGGCCGGGCGGGGCGGGGCGGGGCGGGCTGCATTTGCACACAATGCCCGTGGGCGCGGTAGGGCGGGGCGGCTCGGCCCTGTCAATCCACCACGGAGCCTGTCCGGGATATCAATTAGCGCTCCGAGAGCAGGGCGCCGCCGCCGCACTGAGCTGCACTGCTTGCAGGAGGCCGGCGCATGCAGGGCGCATGCAGGGCGCATGCAGGCGATGACCGATAAGGCCCTGGCGGTCACGTCACGTGAGGGGCGCCCGCGCAGCCTACCCGCAGGTGCGGTGCAGACTTAGTGCCACACCACAGCAGGACACTGCAGGCTGCAGGCGGGGGTCCACACTGCGGCATGCACGCTCATCCCCTCTACCTGCTCGTCCCACATGCCGCGGGCCCCTACCTACAGACCCCGTTCAGGGCGGTACCTGCAGCGCCGCCCACACTGTTCGAAAAAACCACGGAAAAAACACAGAAAAACTATGGTCAATTTTTTGCCCAGAACGTCTGTCCAAATCTGTGCTGAAACCACAGAGACGGTACGGAATCAAAGGTACAGAAAACCACGGAGCTTCTGTTACAGAACGTCTGTGCTACTCCGTACACCTGCCACAGAATTATTACAGATATTTTCTGTGACTTAGCCATTCTTTTCTAGACACAGTTTTGTTGAATCAGAAGGATCGTCGTCTGCGTAGGATACTTTGGTACCCAGAGTGAGTCAAAAAATTCAATTTCATTGGCGCTTTAGCACAGGACTGCAGCGCGCGGGAAACTATTTCCCATTTGCTACATATCAGGGTGGAACACTACATGGTGACAGGACGGAAGTGATCAGCGAGAGCTAATGTAGAATGCCATCTAGCGGCGTCTTCGGACGCCTTACCACTGAGACACAATATCTGTTACAGATGGGTCCGCACCCCTTGAATGACAGACTATTTATATGACGGAAGCAATCTGTACGATTCTGTTCTGTTTTTTCTGTGATTTTGAAGCACAGACTTCTGTGTTCACAAAATAACTGAAAATTTCTGTAACAGAAGCAATCTGTACACCTCTGTTGGGAATTTTTCTGTGGTTGTCTGTGGTTTTTCCACAGATTTTTTAACAGTGCACCAGCCTCCTCAGTAACACACAGTACCGGTGGCGTAGCCACAGCCAGGCGTGCGCAGGCGGGAAAGTGAAACTGCCGCTGTCTTATGGCCCGCGGCGGGGCGGGGCGGGTCGCGTCCGCAACGAGGGGCTTATCGGATGCAATGCATTGGACGTGCACTACGGTCCGCCGCGGCCGCCCCGGCGCCGCGCGGGGAAAAGTTGCGGACACGGCGGGAGCGAGGAGCGAGCGAGAGAGAGAACACGGACGGAGCTGTTGAGTGCGAGAGATAAAGATGAGGACTTGTGCACGGAGCTCTATGGAAATGCAGCAGGAATCGTAGATTGCGAACAACCGCCGCCGCGGTCCCGGCCGGGCTCGGCGCGAGCGTGTCAGGGGGTCATGTGCGCAATCAGCCGCTGGTGCTGGTGCTGGTGGTGCACGCTGCTGAAGCCTCTCCTTTCACCTCGGCGGTGTGTGCGCTGCTGCAGCTGCTGCAGCAGCTGCAGCAGCTGCCGTGGCCGTCGGGTGATTGGATTGATGGCAGGGGAAGCAGGGGGCGGACTTGCATACGTGCATCGCGTCCTTGTGCGGCTTCAGGGTAACGCCCCGCACGCCGGCCGGCGGGGTCGTCGTCGGGGTTCCTCGCCCCCTGCGGCGGCAGAGCTTGCGTGGGGCGGCACGGCACCGGCGCTACCCTCCTCACCCGCAGTAGAGGAGAGGGGTGCAACGTTGCAGGGCTGTCTCGCCCTCGCAGCAGACATATGCCTCGACCGACAGTGTCTCCTTTAGACGAACCCGGACGAGGTTTTCCTTTTCGACCCCCTGGGGGCTCCACCGCCACCTCCGCCTTCCTTGCGGTGGATTAGTGCGATCGAGTCGTGGGGCGCCGGCGTCTGGCCCCGCCGCACCCCGCCCCCGCGCTAGACGGACGGCGCCCCCCTCTGCGCGGGGAAGTCCTACAAAGGCTCGGCTCAGCTGCTGAGCTGGACTCGTCCCATCCCCATAGGACTATACACTGCTGCGACTTGTGACCGCAGCCGCAGCAGGCGACTGGCGACTCTCACTATAACCATTTTACTTTCCGTTTTTCAGGTATGTATGCAGAGACCGCGGAGGCGGCGACGACGGCGACATCTGCGGCTGCGGGACCGCGGCCGCTGCGTTACGTGGGCCGCAGTGTGCTCGCGGTGGTGATCGTCGACCTCATGACCTTACACGGTATGACCTGCGCATGACCACGCGGCCGTGTCATATGTGGGTCAATGAGACTCGCTCGTGTCACTCGAGGTGGCGGGGCAGGGCGTGGCGGGGCGTGGCGGCCGCGCCCGTCCTAAGCGCGGGGCGGGACTGGGACTGGTTATTGGGGGACGTTCAGACAGACAGACGGGTTGGAAGGGGGGGGGGGAGACGAATTGTACGAACGAGAGCAATAAGCGTGTACGTGTTTGTCTCTCTGACGATCAGTCAATTACCGTCGCGTGTATGTTAATGCCCGCCCCGCCACGGCGCGCCAGGCCGTCCCGATGATGATTGTTCGACGTGTTTCTCGTTCTTTCTTTACTTCTCTTTTTTACCCCTACCGTTGCGATGACGACGGCGATATAAAGCAGAGCATTCGTCCGTCTGGTGTGTTTCTTTTATTTGCTTTTTTCTGTTTCTCCGCCGTATAATTCGTTTGTCTTTACGACGTATTGCAGTCGTTCCCTTGGGCCGTGGCGGCGCGGCGGGGTGGCTGTGCGACTACCGGCCGCGAGTGGGTGCACCACCACACCACCACCACCGCCAGCACCACGGTCTCGCCGCCGTTGACGCAACGCGACGGTTTTGGAAGGTTGCCGCGCGGGGCGGAGCGGGGCGGAGCGGCCGGCACTTCTGCGGCTGGCGAATTTATGTTTGATTGAACGACGCGGTGCTTTCTTTGCGTGAGGTGGGCGGCGGGGCGGG
>NW_026268838.1:8039-10670 GCF_000697945.3 Frankliniella occidentalis | reverse complement strand
GGGTAGGGGACGTAAGAGATAGGGACTCCAGCGGGAAGCGTGGCGGGAGTATCTGTCCAGGAACAAGACCACGGCATCACAGTTACAGTGTCGGTGCCAAAGCGCCGCGGGCAGGGGGTTAGTCCGTCACACGCATCAGCTCGATGATCAGACCCCCCCCCCCTTCCCTAACTGCTCTCCTGAGCCCTTCATGCTAAGCCATGCAATTCGCATCTCATTGCCCTATGGCGCAGCCAGCCGTCGTCACACCACACCGCACCGCACACGGGCGGAGTTCGATTATGCGAAGCGTGTAGTGTACAGTTTGGCCGCCGCTCTCATTGCCAGCGGCGCCAAGCCACGCGCACAGCGACAGGAACCGATCACGAAAACTGCACAGAGGGAGAGGGAGAGGGAGAGGGAGGGAGGGAGGGAGGGAGAGAGAGAGAGAGAGAGAGAGAGGAGAACGACGACGGACGTTTCCCGAGCGAAACAGCGGGGCGAAAGTCTACGCGCGCCGGGGGGTGACGCTTCTTCATTGACTTTGCCATCTTTCGCTCTCGCATTTCTTATCATGCGGCTCCCCGTCTGGTTCTTATTCTTTCTTTTACCCCCCGCTTCGCTCCGCCTCACTCGTCCCGATGCGCAGCTGCCCGCTTTGTACCGGACTTGTTTCCTGTCTGCCGGCGGGCGGCGGCACTCCCCGCCCCCCACATCCCCTACCGCGCCCCCGTCGGCACCGCGGCCATCTTGCAACCTTTTTGTCCGGAAGGCGGGAGACACTCGACGGGTCCACGCACAAAGGCGCATTGGCGTCCGCCCGGGAGTCGCGCTGCTGCTGTCACATTTGCACAAGTTCCGGGGACGCGCGGAGGAATAGAGAGACTAGAGACGCGCGCGACGCAGCAGAAATGGTCGATAAAGCGCGTCGGTCGCCTCCCACCTCCCTCATTTCAGCGGCAAAAGGAATTTATCGTCGTTAAGGTGCAGCTTGGGAGCAACTTTGGGGCGTACTTCAGCAGGCGACTGCGGCGGTGTCGTGGCGCTGCTGCTGCTGCTCGCCGCGGGGAACACCCCACGCGGGCGCGAGGCGGGGCGGGGTGGCCGGGCGGGACGCGGGAGAGGGTTTCGGCTGGTAGGACCTGCGATGGATCGAGGAGCGAGTGGAGTTTGAAATGGGGTGGAGGGGCCCGGCCGAGGCCTAGGGTGGGGGTTGGCTGGCTGGAGGAAGCGATTACCTCTCAATGCGCAAGTTGTTGGAACGCATCAGGCTTTGGGCCGCGTTGAGCGCCTCCGGGAACCGCTGCTGTAACACCGCGGAGAGGTCGGACGCGGGCGCTTGAGTGGCCGCGGTAAATGGAGGCCAATCAGAAGGTCGGGGAAAAATGTGGGCGGCGGTCTTTGTTTTAATCGACGGGATGAGAGAGGCCCCTAAACTACCTCTGATCCGACCTGACCCACCTCAAAGTGCACCCGGCGAAGCGGATCCATTACGTGCTTTATCGGTATAGGAACGGTGCGATGAGCATACTCCCAGAAAATCTTTGTCTCACATCTTTGAAACAAGGCAAAATGCGTTCAGTCAAGTAGTTTTTCCTTAAATAGTAGCAGAAAACGTTTTTGACAAATATAAGGTGAATGCCGGTAAATGAATTACAAAATAATCAACGTTTTGATCTTGACAACAACAAGGCAAAAATCTGATTTTGCTTGGTTCAGGGTAAACTGGTCTAGGGTAAACGAAAACGTCTCACAAGAAACCGAACGAATTATCACTAGGACAACTCAATGCGTTCACCCAGGAAAGCATGTTTCTGACCCCTGATTTCTCAAGAACACTTGCATTACGGCAAAACAATTTTGATTTGCACCAATGCAATTTGCAGTGTGACAAGACAATGTGCTCAGTGCAGCCGAGCATATCTGACTTCACTCAAAAACACAATTTTTTGGGTGTACTTGTTTCATAGAACGGGCTTCCTCTTATCGGCACACACCCCAGAGCACACTTCTGCGCAGTGTACCGAGCGCGCGCCACCGCCGCCGAGCCGCAGCAGGAGTGGGCGGACGCCGCCGCCGCCGTCAGCTGGCATTGACAGGACACGTCAGTCCGCGGAGCGCATTCGAGCCTACAGAGGCGCGCGGAGCGCCGAGCTGAAGCCCTCCCCCTCTCGGCGGGCACACAGCTGCAGGTGCACCGCAGAAACTAGGCCACTTCCAACCGTTTGCTGCTTTGTGTACTTTTTTCTTTCGCCCTGTCCTGTCGCTTTTACGTTTCGAGAGGCGGGACGAGCAGGCGGGGCGGAAGCCTTTTGTGGCACGGCCCGACGAGCCAGGCGCGTTCCGTCCCGCCCCGCACGGTGCACGACACGCAGAGGAGCACGGGGGGACTCAGAGAGAGAGAGAGAGCTGTCTCTACCGCAGGAAAGCACAGCGCGCTGCAGCGGGATAACGGGCATCACGTTCCCTGCGGCATGACCACCATGTGGTCACCCTCCTATGTTAAATCATAGGGATCAAAAATGAGCCGAAGGGAATGTGTTAGGGGGGGGGTCGCCCCCCCTCCCCTCTGTGGTCTACTAGATAGCCGCTTAAAGGTGGGCAATTTGACCTGCAAAATCCCTGTATGCAACTTTCGGTACATCTCCCCCC
>NW_026268838.1:6411-7809 GCF_000697945.3 Frankliniella occidentalis | reverse complement strand
CCCCCCCGCATTTACCGCGGGCACCGGATAAAGTGATATTCAGCGCCGTTCAGCTTAATGCGGCGAAAGCTCAGCGTAACTTACAGTACTGCAGGGGGCAGAGGGCTTATACTGTGAAATTCACCGTCAGATTTAATTGGTTCGGGTGATATTGGAAGAACACTGGACTGGAAACGCAAATGTTTGCCGTCACACACTTTTAGGTGTGTGAATGGCCACAGTCATTGAAGTAGGTGTGATTTTTACCTTTGATATTTCACCCTTGTGCCTCCACATGTACGAATGGCGCCTTTAGGTGTGCGACATTCACACACTTGGGTGTCCGGTAAACAACAACAAATACGGCGTCGAAAAAAAAAGGGAGAATAGAGGGGGTGTGCTGCGGGGCTGGCACAGGGCAAGCCAGGCCTGGCCAGCGCCAGTCGCTCTAATCCCATAATCGTGGCTCCGCTCTGGTTATTGATGGCCCGCGGCCCGGCGGCTCCGCTACACTTGCTCCTGCTGCCTGCAGACCCGGCGTGGCGGGGCAGGCAGGAGGGGCCGCGCTCTGCTCCGCTCCTCTCTGCTCGGCTCGCGAGACGGAGCCAAGGCTGCTGCTATGGAGCACAGTTTTGAAACACGTCGCCGTCTTGCGCGGTGGGTCGTCATCATCCATTCCGCTGACCCCGTTATCTTTGAAGTAGCGGCAGTGTGGCGTATCGCCGCCGCCACGCATTCGCTCCTGTAAAGCAGGCGCGACGACGCGTGGGTTTGTATGATTAAGTGCAAGCAGACCTATAAGCAGACCTATAATATGTTGCTATAATACTTCAATTATTTTAAAACACCAGAATTTTTCATACTTCACAATAATGCTTATTCGTCATAAAGTTTTTAACGTGTTATACAACCCTTGTGATCTTTTATAATCCTATAACCTAAAGGTACGTGACTTGAGTAGAGGTTTGAGGAGAGTTACAGGTTACAGGAACTCTCGCCCTGACAAAAGCCGTGCGTCGTTCCACCTCGTATCTTAAAAGAGCCAAAAAGCAGGTCAACGTCTCCGCCTCGCTGCTCACCCCCTTCTGCGACTCTCAGCCCTCTGGCCTCTGCTGCCACCGCATATGCTTCGAGTAGCCCAGGAGATTTCGACGGCCAAGCAGCTAGCTAGCTAGCTAGCTGGCTGGCCTGGCTCAGGCTCTGACTCTGACGGGCAGCTGCTGCCCCGCCGAGTCTGCGCGGGTCTCAACTGACTTAGTCGCCCGCTAAGCGCCGCGGTGGGGCGGGCCGAGTTCGATTATAAATTGTACGAGGGAGGCGGTCTGAGCGGCGGCGGCGGCGGCTTGAAGTGGGTTGGGCCATTCCAGAGTGAGGTGTGCTAAAGTGCCGCGCGGCAAAGGGTTGCGGGGGAAGGGGGGG
>NW_026268838.1:3159-6361 GCF_000697945.3 Frankliniella occidentalis | reverse complement strand
GGGGGGTAAGGTGGTGCAGAAGATGGCCCGGAGAGGATGGTGGGCGGGCCGGGGCCGGGACGAGGAGAAGACTGGAGCTATAATTCTGCGCCCAACTTTGCGGCTTGTTCTGTCCCTACGAAGACTGCTCGCGGCGGCGGCAGTGGCGGGCGATGTAGATGATAGAGGGAGGGGCTGAGGGGTGGGTGGGGGGTGTAAAAGATGATTGCTCGGGCGGACAATACTGAGCGAAAGTGGCGCCATGAAGGAGGGGAAGGTCATGTCGGCCAGATTGGGACCACGTCAAAGTCAAAGGGGAGGAGGAGAGAAGAGGAGGCGGATGGGAGGAGGAAGAGAGACGTAGTGAGAGTGGGAGAGAGAGTCGATCCTTATCCTACTCCCCGCGCGGGGCCCTCGTCTCACGACCCCAGATTTCATGCCGATAAATTTAACCAGCCCAGAAAAGGCAGGTGAAGCTTTTGCTAATTGCCAAAGCGGATTCTGGTTGGTGCCTTTGCTGGCGCTCGCGATCTGAATCGCCAACGTGGTCACGCCGGTGGAAGGGTGCATTGCCTGAGGCATTTGAAGGCATTGGTACGCGAGTCAGGGTGTCGCACGATACAAACGAAGAGGGGCCTTCATTAGAGCGGGTCGGGAGCCGCGGGGCCACGGAGCCGGGGGTCCTACTCGCCGAGACCCGCTCCCCCGCCTCCCTTTTTTTGCCGCATGATTGAAAAGTGTCACCGGCTCCGAATTCAGCACATTTCCGCCGCCGTCCGAAGGCGAGACCAGGCCCCGGGCCCCGGGCCCGCCGCACAGTTTGCTTTGACACGGCGACGCTGCAGATTCTGAATGAGATAAATCAAGCCCCTGTCCCTCCTGCCCGTCCCGTCCCCCGGGACCCTCCTCGCCCGCCGGAGGGAGCACCCGAGGACCCGGGGGGGAACGGCACCCAAAGGGCAGAGCGCACCCGCCCACCCCCGCGGGGTCGCAGACCGGCAGAGAGGTCCGCGCGACGCCCGCGCAATTTTCTCGCCGTATTTTCATCGAATGACAAGTCGAGTCTGCGTGTGGCGCGGTGGGGCGGTGGCGGGTGGCGCTGCAGCACCCGACCAGGCTATCCCCCTCCATAATTTCAAGTGGGAATGAAATATTGGAAACGAACATATAGCCCGAACGTTACTCAGAAAATACGGTCGGCAGGGAAACGAAGACGACCACCGCGAGTTTCGTTGTTTCTTCTCTTTTTTTTTCATGGCAAAAAGAATCTAGTCCCGTTTCAATAAAACTCTGTGCTGCGCTCTGCTGCACCGCGTCGCGCCTTGCGGTGAGAGAGTGCGCTGCTCCTCGGCCCTAATATATCAAAATGCTTCCGGAGTTCCGTTTAAGCGGCAAGACGTTCCTAGAAACAAGAAGTTATCACGGGGCCCCTTTTCCACCACACCACCCACCACCCTCTCTCTCGCATCGGTCCCAACAGGACTCCCTCTCTCCGACCTCGTTCTGTCTTTCTCCTCCTCCCGCACCACGCTCCCCCTTCACCCATTCTCTCTCGCACTCCCTTACGGTAAGCCCAAATATCATTCCGGCCCTTATTGCCAACCTGAGGGAGGGGGACCCGGCCCAGCAGGGCCCGGCGAGGCTCCTTCACGGGCCACTGCAGTGCCGCGTCAAGCAGCGAGATGAAAGGGCACAACCAGGCGGGGCGAGTGAGGATGGGAATGAAATGAGAAAAAACCACGACGCGGCGACGGGGATAGGAAGGACGAGAAACAAAAGAAACTGACACTCGCACTCTCCAGCCCAAAGCAGCGTAAGAAAATGTAAGGGACGGAATGACTCCACGGCGAGTCGTCAGCGCGCGGGACTAAAACTTTCCTAACGAATCGCAAAGGACATGGAGGCGAGTGCTGAAAGGGGAGTTTGGAAAAGGGCGGCGCGGGGGGAGGGGGAAATTGATGGCGCTCCCCCCTCCCCCGCCCCCTCCCAGCCCTGCGGCGCTCCCATAACATTCCTCCCTACAGCGCCGCTTTTCTTCCCAGCCTCTCCCCCACGGCGTCAAAATTGATTCAACTTTTCGCTTCCGGTGTTCAGTTTGTTCACAGCTTGAGCCTTTCCTTCCTCACTGCTCTTCAGGAGTTTGACCTGCTAAATAAACCTTTAAAACACACAAAAAAAACAACGCACAAAAAGGGCCCCCCGCGCGCCTCCTGGATCCCGCGAGCACTCCCGTTGCATCGTCGTAGCACTTTCTAAAAGTCGGGTAATTATCAGCGCTGCGAAGGGATCCCCGTCGCGTCGCCGACGTGCCGCCACCGTCTTGCAGAGTGGAAAGACTGGGGAAAAAAAAGACTCAACAAACAACTAGAGGTTTTGTGTACAGGGGATTCGGTTGAGCGGGCTCGCGGCGGTAGGCATGCCCGAGCATCGGACCCATTGAAGACCCCTTCCCTCGCCCAAGCCCGGCTTGTTGGTAAAGTTAAAACGTCCTCCCCCCCTCCCCACCGCCATCCCTTTCCCTTTCATTCCAGAGCCTCCACTGGAGTGGAGGCAGCAGGCCTCCGGAGGCTGCCGCCTGCCGCTGCCGGAGCACTTGAGCGCCGCCCGACACGACGGGGCCTCCTCATGCTAATGTGCGGTGTTGCCCCCCCCCCCCTCCTCCAGCCCAAAGGCGTGTAATAGCCGGGCAGACCCCCGGATGAGTGCAATCCGTCTTGCCGCCACCGCCTCGGCGCACTTTCACTCGTCATGGGGCGTCTCCCGCCATGAAAGGACCCCGTCAGCGCGGCGGGCGCGCAGTAGCGGCAGCCATGAGCCCCGAGGCCATGATAATTTGCCCCGCTGATGAACAAATGTCTCTCTCAGACGGGGTGGCGCCAAAGCCGTGTGCGCGCGGCGCGGGCGGGCGAAACAAATTGGAACGGCTGCTGCCGAGCAGAGAGAGAGAGACGCGTGCTTTTCATCAAGGCGGCCCGGCGGGTGGCGAGCAAGCCCCTGCTCCAGTCCGGCGGCTTCCACTACCTGGGCCGGCGACCTGCTTGGACGGGCGCCAGACTCGCTGTCGCACGGCTGTCTAGCGTCGTCAGCACAAAGTGTCCCTCCCCCTTCCTCTTAGGGTCGGGCGAGCGTCGTTAAGAAGGAGCAGCGCAGGCGGAGCGGGAGCAAGAGCAGGAGCAGGAAGGAGGAGGAGGAGTGGGAGGAGGAGGAGGAGGAGGAGGAGGAG
>NW_026268838.1:0-1250 GCF_000697945.3 Frankliniella occidentalis | reverse complement strand
AGGAGGAGGAGGAGGAAGAGGAGGAGGAGGAGGAGGAGGAGGAGGAAGAGCGCGCGGTGGACGATAGCAGTGTGGGGAGGGTACAGCTCTGCGAGTTGCAGCAGCACAGCACCCCAGACCCTAGCAGCATTTCCCTCTCGCATAGCTCCGGATTCCAATCTTAGAGAATGAGTTCTACCTCCCTCTACCGCCGCCCCGCACCCTCTGCCTTCTTCGCCCCCTCCTGATGCCCTGTTCTTCGCCTGCCAACGTCACGACGACCCTCGCCTCCCCGCCAGCTGCACCCATCCCCCCGGACGACCTGGATGGTGATGCCGACCAGCCGGACCAGGTAGGGGCGAGGCGTGGGCGGCATTGTGATTGATTTGCTTGCGACGCTGAAGACTCTTTGGCCGGGGGATGGAAACGGGGCAGAAAAAAGAGAGAGGTGCCTGTGAAAGGAGAGTTGAAAGAGGAAAAGGACCGAAATGAGAGAGGAAGGGAGCAAGTGGGGGAAATCCAAGGGAGTAGGAATGGGGCTGATAGGCATGCTGCTGCTGCCGCCTGTTTTTGCCGACGCGTCTGCAGTCCCTCTCGATAAATCATCCGGTGAAGGTGTTTAGTGGCAGGCGATCCGAGCCAGAGCCAGACCATCGTCTGGGAATGCAGCGCACATCATCATCAGCAGCAGCAGCTCGCGCGCTCTGGCCACATCAACCGCCGTCAGAAACTTTTACTGGTTCGCCGCATTCACCACCAGTAGTTCTCCCCTTTTCCGAAGGAAACAAACAAAAAACAACAACGACGACGAAAAACACATGAAGGATTCCCATTTACTCAAATTTCATCCGGATTATCTCTAGATTACTGCAAGATGCATTTCCGATTTACCTCTCGGGTTACGTGGATTACCCTGGATGCACCACAGGTTGCTCTTGTAGGATACCTCGTCCGCATCCCTTTTCCTGTCGGCTTGGATAACCTAAGTCGATCTCCCCTCGACACCCAAACGCCTGTGAGACGAAGGGCCTCCTCCTCCTCCGGTTCGACATCCTCCTCTGGTTATTCGCGAGGCCTCCGTGCGGCAGCCCTTTCCGCCGCCCTGCCCGCTCCATCACGCAGCGCAGGTGCGGGGAGAGACACTTAGGCCCCTGCCGACCCTCCTGGGACCGAGGGACCCATAAGGGTCGGGCGCCCGCTTGACAGGTGGTGATACGGGCCGAGGAAAACTAACACGAAACGGATAGGCGGCACGTGAGGGCGGGGGGAGG
>NW_026268837.1:11286-12780 GCF_000697945.3 Frankliniella occidentalis | reverse complement strand
CTCCCGAAATATGCGAGCGAAGCGAGCGCGAAAAAGGGGGGCTAGCTAGAGCCTGTCAATAAAACATCAAATTGCGTCTTCCTAGGGACGGTTGCCGAGTGCCTGGAATATATGGCGAGCGAAGCGCAAAGCCCTGCAACGAGCGAGCCGGGAGGCTCATGCGACGCAGCGCCACCTCTCGGGGTAGGCACCGAGCGACTCAGTTCGTTTCCTAGTGAGCCTAACGCGGCTCAGTTCACCAGCCGCCTACTGAGCCGGCGAAGCTCGTTTGGGGCGACAGAGACAGACGTATCTAGTAGCGGCGAGTGCGAGAGAGACGCGAGAGCTCAGCTGACTACCGGCGTCGCCTCGTGCGGCCGGTAGACCGTCGAAACTCCCAGCTCGAGGGACTTTGCAGAACTTCTACCTACCCCACCTCACTCCACGTTTTGGAAACGAGCATCAGCGCTCGCTCGTTACAGGGCTCTGGCGAAGCGAGCGCGATTTTTTTATGGTGGTCACAACGAAGTTGCGTTTTCTATTAAAATGCGAGATTGTATCTCCCAAAGACAACTAGTGAACAACTAGTGAAATTCCCTCTATAAGACATAATAGCGGGAAGTACTGCTCGAATAGGGACGACACGCCGTGGTCGTGGACTCGCCAAAGGCGAGTGCAGAGAAATTTTGGGGGTTGCAGCCCGCAACCCCTGCACCCCACTTGGTACGCCCCTGGTGGGTGCGCTCCGACAGCAACAGCAACTGTTGTTGACAGCAGCAGCAGCAGCAGTCAGCACGACGCTGAGCGTGGGTGCGCTCCGACAGCAACAGCAACTGTTGTTGACAACAGCAGCAGCAGTCGCTGAGCTTGGGTGCGCTTCGACAAGAACAGCAACAGCAGTCAGAATGACACTGAGCGTAGGTGCGCTCTGACAGCAACAGCAGTGGCCAGCACACGCCGAGTGTGGGTGCACCCCGACAGTAACAGCAGTCAGAATGACACTGAGCGTAAGTGCGCTTCGACAACAACAGCCGCAGCAACAGTTATTGTGGGCGCGCACCCACGCTCAGCGTCGTGCTGACTGCTGCTGTTGTCAACAAAAGTTGTTGTTGCTGTCGGAGCGCACCTACGTTTAGCGTCGTGCTGACTGCTGCTGCTGTTGTCAACAACAGTTGCTGTTGCTGTCGAAGCGCACCCACGCTCAGCGTCGTGCTGACTGCTGCTGCTGTTGTCAACAACAGTTGCTGTTGCTGTCGGGGCGCACCCACGCTCATCGTCGTGCTGACTGCTGCTGCTGCTGCTGTTGTTGTCGGCGAGCACTGATCCGCTCAACATTGTTCCAGAGCTCCTCTTGTTCGCCTCTAGGTCAGGACGCTGAATAGTGAGGCGTGCTCAATAGAAGGGAACATCATTCGGAGACGGCCGGTTAGAAGGGAAAATTTATTCGGGGAAATTTATTCGAAAACGGGCAGCTAACAGCCACTTGTCGGAACGTTCAACGCAATATTTAGTTAA
>NW_026268837.1:9141-10995 GCF_000697945.3 Frankliniella occidentalis | reverse complement strand
CTACCACATTGAGATTTTGACGTCATCAATTTGGACGTAAACAATGTTTAAATTAGAACTCTGAAGAACAACGACTCTTGAAACCTATATACACGGAGTTCGTGGAGGCTCCGTATAAACACGCAGTTCCCAGGGGCTCGGTACAAACACGGAGTTCAGCAGGCCGCCGTATAGCGTCGTAACTATGTTTTTTGAAAATTTCGAGTTATGAAGTGCGTCGGATAGAGGAAACCAAGGGCTATCGATCAGCGAAAACCGCATTTCGATATGTCAATTAGTTTAAAAGTAATTCTGGTCTGAAAATCCAGCCGCCCATAAGGCGCAATGTAAATCCAAAACTTTGAAGCGCTATATCTCAGAAGTGACTTTCAAGCACTTACGATGTTATACGGGGACCCGCTGAACTGCGTGTCTGTACGGAGCTGCCTGGAACTACGGGTTTATACGGAGACTCCACGAACTCCGTGCTTGTAGGTTTCAAGTGTCGCAATGTTCCCCCGAAATATGCGAGCGAAGCGAGCGCGAAAAAGGGGGGCTAGCTAGAGCCTGTCAATAAAACATCAAATTGCGTCTTCATAGGGACGGTTGCCGAGTGCCAGGAATATATGGCGAGCGAAGCGCAAAGCCCTGCAACGAGCGAGCCGGGAGGCTCATGCGACGCCGCGCTACCTCTCGGGGTAGGCTAGCCCGGGCCAAAATTGGGGTCCAGCTCACGGATGTTGTGGGTGGGGCGGGCTGGCACGGGTGACGGGTTCTTGTTTCTGGGCTTGTTACCAAGCAGAATGCGCGACAAAAGTTTCAAAAATGTGAACCAAAATTTTGTAGGGCCTAAGTGCGCTGTGGCGGACGTCCGTCGATCTGTAGGGCGAACGACATGTCGCCCGAAGTTCGGCGACACACCGTCGGAAAGAGCCCATCCTAGAGAACACTTGTGGTAAATATCGCTCACCTGGCTCCACGCGTCGCCGCCCGAGCGCCGCCCGAGCGCCGCCACGCATTTGAACCCCCAATCGGGCTGAAATCTTTGACCGCGAGGTGCGAGCACTTCCCGACATCGCAGGACGTTCGCGTTTGCACCAAAATTCGTCATTTTTTATGCTCTTTCAAATTTCACACCGTTCCAAAAAATCCGTGAGCTGGACCCCAATTTTGGCCCGGGCTAATGGCAGTGAGTCTGCAACAAGAATAAGATGCGTCCGCATTACTTTACAGTTTGATCAGCGTTAATAATTACTGCGGCGCCCCGCGACTTCCCTGTTCCGCCTGCCCGAGGCCTCTCGCGGCGGCACGCGCTACACAGCTGCATGGCGGGACTGCCTAGTGCGCCGGGCGGTCACGTTGACAACTCGGGAGACACGGGGCAGAGGGGCAAGGTGGGGAACAATAACGCTACTCACCAGACACGTCGGTTTCAGCCAGTTGTCCGCGTCGCGCTCGTCAATTATCGAGCCACAGAGCGTCCTCGCCTTGTGTAGCGCGATGTGGACAAACTCGAATACCTCTTCACGATTTTCTGAAATGGAGGCGATACATGTCACTCATTTGTTTCTCGGGGCACTGAGATCGATTTGGACACACACTCACCGCTAACGTAGTGCAGCAAACTACTCCACAGTACTCCCCCGTCTTTTGGTACAGTGGCCAACGTCCATGACTTTATGTGAATCTCCATCAAGCTCCACATGGTATCTTTCTCCCGACGGGTGCCCTGCCCGGCAGTAGATCCGGTCAAAATTCACTGTGGGGTATAAGAAGGCGTCCGTTGAAACGATCCAGAACTCAGACTTCTTGCATACCTCCCCTAAACACCAAATATCGAGTTCACTCATGATGGTTTAGAGGCGAGCCGACGAC
>NW_026268837.1:5059-5724 GCF_000697945.3 Frankliniella occidentalis | reverse complement strand
AGCTCAAGGATGAGCTGGGTCCAATCTGTTCCTTTTCTCGCCTGAAGCCAGACGCTTCAAATCTGTAGCCAGGGTCAGCAAACAACAAAGAACTTTCCAAAGTGGAGATCCATACAATGCAGAAGAATCAGTTGTACTAGGATCAGAAGGTGAGTATCCAAAATTAGTTTTGAGGATATTAGAGCCCTCAGTGATGGCACCTCTTTATTTGTAAATGTAATGTGTATTTTACTTTCAGTGACTCGACAGCAAGCCAAAGCGATTGGGACGGAGTACTAAAACAGGGTGTGTAAATATCATGGAGAACAAGAACCGGTTTGGAAGTTCAACGCCCAAGTTCTTGACGAGGAATAAGGTAAGTTTCTTTCATTGCATCACCAATGTAGCTTACGTTGTAGATGGTAGGGCGAGATGTTTGTAGTGAGTAGTTGTACAATTTGTTCTTGCCTCACAGCCCCTGAGTCCTCTAGACGGGATACCATTTAAGAACCTCCAAGTAAACGACGCAAACTCTGATAGTGTCATGTCTGTGTAATGTTTTTATTTGAAAGTTTTTATACCTCGAGTGTCACGCATTGCTTGACAAGCTGTGAGGAAAGGCTTTGAATCCTTTGCAATCTGTGATAGTGTCATATGTCTGTGTATTGATTTTGCTTTGGCCTGTA
>NW_026268837.1:0-5009 GCF_000697945.3 Frankliniella occidentalis | reverse complement strand
CTGGCTTCGACAGGGAACGTTTTTACGATATTTCAATGAAAAACCCTAAAAAAACTTCAAATGCCCATAACTTCTGAACCGTTTGAGCTACAGCGCTCCAAAAAATCAGGAGAACGTTTCTTGATATGGACTATTTTTAGGGGAAAAAAAATAATTTTTCCCGAGGGGTCACTTTTATTTAAATAAATCTAGTTTGGAATGTCTCACGTACCATTCGTCACGGCCAGCAGCCCCAACAGCGCCGTGCCCGTGTTGTCGGCCAGGTAGGCGTAGTTGATGGCCAGCACCTTGAGGGCGCGCAGCAGCGACAGGACGCGTACGAACTCCGACTCCTTGGCTGGAAGACGAGGGCTAATCAGTGCACCTCGAAGCCTTCGCCAGCGGGGCTCTGTGCACAGCGGGACTCACCACCCCCGAGCATCGGGCTGTGTCCGACCTGGAAGGCACACCAGAGGTTTAGCTCGGCCAGGCAGTCCGTCGAGTGCGCCACCAGAGCTCGCAGCACTCGCGCTCCCTCTCGCCTCTCCATCATGGCGTTCTCCAGCGACACGGCCATCACCCGGCGCGATCTGCGGCTAGCAGAGTCCGTCGTCCAGGCGGGTGCCGTCGACGTAGTGGGGGTCGAACTGGCGCGTGTCGTGTTCCTCACCGCATGAAGTTCTCCAGCTTCCTGACTACCAGGCGCCGCGTCCAGGAGTCGAGCCAGCGCAGCTGGAGCAGCCCCTCCGGCAGCTGCACCACCTCCATCCTGCTCCGCCTCGCGCGGCCGCTCAGCATGCCTGCAAGGCCGTGGGGGAGGTCCTCCGTCACCAGAAACACGGCCAGCGAGATCGCCGCCACCGCCAGCCGCCACCGAGCGCGGCCCTAGTCGCGTCCACGACCTTGGAAGCATCGCGACACCTCCTTGACCTCCTCCGCCGAGGGCCTGCGGTCAGCCTGGCGCTGCAGCCACAGGAAGCGGCCGAGGAAGGAGGGCAGCTTGGGCACGGTGTGGGCGGCCGGGCGCAGCAGGGTGGAGCAGTGGTCGGCCAGCTTCCAGTGCGCGCGCCGCTGCTGGGCCGAGGCCGGCTGCACGACCCCTGTTGGCCCTGGCCTCTTCCCCTGTAACCGTCACCCGCCGGAGCCGCGGTAGAGACAGAAGGGCTATGCATTACGATGAACGAGGAAGATCAATTTCTTTCTGTTTGTCTTCACCCCGTGCTCCACGCGATACGGCCCGCAGTGCACGGTGTGGGAGCTGTCTGCGGTGGTCGCGGCCGACCCGGGAGCGGTCAGACCCGACGTCGCGGCCTCCTGGGAGTCTGAGCGGTCGAGCACGGCCGAGGTTCGCATGGCAGGCAGCTGCACCAACTGGGCCCAGCATCGGGCAACGTCAGAGCAGCGGGGAGCCTCCACATCCCAGCAAGCAGGAAGGGTCGGCGCAGCCGGCGAACGGCGACGTTGTGGCTCCATGATCACCAAGGGTTTGGACACGCTCAGGCTCAACATCACGGGGGGCGCCGAGACAGCCATCTGTGATCTGTGTGGATAAGCGTCACGCGGTCACGCGCTGGACTTGGGCAGCTAGGGAGCGACGAGGGTGCGATTGTTGACGACGGACGGGCCTTCGCTTACAGTCACCAGTTCTATACCAAAATTGGCAAATGTAGGAATAGACTTTTAGTTTAACCAGATAACATCAGTAAAGACTGTAACGTCGGGCGGTAGTGTTCCTCCTTCCTGAGAAAAATAAGTCTGCTTTCTTTTATTTTTACAAACAAAAGATAACTACACATATACATACACATGGAAATAGAGAATACAAAAATGTATTGAATAGTTTTCTGGCGGTTAGACCTCGTACATTCCGAAGAGCACTAGAGAACAGCTTTGACATATGACACGAGAAGTATGGTACACATTTTCGAGATCACTGCGACCCCTGCTGAAGCAGGGTCATATCATTATACCCACCTCCACATTGAGGTGCAGGTATGCCATAATTATAGACCCGTATAAGGGATCATCACAATACTATATTCAGAAAGTACGCCCGTCATTCGCCGTTACGAACCTGCCAAGTTCAGTTCCTGCAAGCTCTCAAAACGCCTGGTAGGTAGACAATTTCTTGCCTGCAGGGCATGCCTGTAGTGCGGAGTGGCCTACCTTGAGTATCGCAGGCGCCAAGCTTCCGCACTTTCTAGGCGATCCCTTTCCAGGGCAAGTGGTCTAGTGGGCACATTCATAACACAGCATAAGCATAGGCAACTGTCACTATAAAAGGCAGGGGGGAAACTACGGTGCTAGCAGAGCACTATGGGGGGTTAGCTCAACATCCTACCCCCTGCCCCCGTAGTGGGAGTAAAACGGCAACATAACCTACACCCTGATCCTGGTCGGGGTGCCGTCATATTACACACTACCCCCACAATCCCCCAGAAGACGACCCGTCTGCAGCTCTCCCTGCACCAAACTGTTGGGCGTTGACTAGTTGCCGGGCGCCTGGCTTATAGGCAACCCTGCCGCAGGTCTGCGTTGTGCCGCCAAGTGTTGCATACCATAGCCCGGCCTATACCCGGCCTCTCTTGAAAGATGCCAAGAAAGATGCGTAACGAGGATAGTCTAGGGATCCAAGACGACGGACTCCACGCCCTCGCCCTCATGTGCCAATTGAGATGTTCTCCGGCGAAACAACCCGGCCGGGCCGGTGAACCCTTGCCCCTCCTCCCCCTTCCCCGATCGCCCAGCCTATGGTTATTTCCGTCACCCCTTGGCCCGGCGCCGCGCTGCCGGTCTGCGCATCACATCTCGCTCGCACTGCACAGTAGCCGGCCGACCCCCCTCCCCGGGCTGGCAGGTGCGGCTCGCGTCGGCGTCCCGGCGCCCGCACCGCAGTGGCACGCACCGGCAGCGGCACGGCGGCCACGGCGGAGCTCAGGACCATGGCCGCGCTGCCCGTCGTGCGCGCCCAGGGCGGAGGCTCCGCCGTCGTGGAGCTGGAGGTGAGCGACTGGTCGGACCTGGACCCGAACTTCACGCAGGTCTGCAACAACGCGACGCTCCAGTCGGACCGGCGGGGCTTCTTCCTCGACCTCGCCGAGGAGGTGGCGGACGAGGCCGGCCTCGGCTTCGTCGAGGAGTTCGCCAAGCTCAAGGAGGACGGCGCGCGCATCGCCGCCTGCTACTCGCACCCCAAGGTGCGCGGCCGGGTGCGTGGGATGCTGGGCAACGTGCAGCCCGTGTACCGCTCCAAGGCGGGCGACGTGTCGGCGCAGCGCCGCCTGGAGGGCGAGCGCGTCCTGCGCGGCGGCAACGCGCGCACCGCCCTCACCGCCCTCAGCCAGGCCGTCATGCGCGCGCCCACGGCGCCCACCAAGGAGCCGCTGCTCGCCCTCGCGCTGTGGGCGCGCTCCGAGGCGCTGCTGCAGCTGCGCTACTTCCAGCTCAGCCTGGACGACGTGCAGCTGAGCATGAAGAGCGGGCTGTCGGAGGAGAAGAGGTAAGTTACCGGCGAGGGCAGCTCGTACCTTGCCCGTCCCACTCGTGACGTGACCCCAGACTTGTGCCGTGTGCAGGCTGGACGCGTTCTACCGCATGGGACTTTGCCAGCATGGCCTGGGGGAGGTCAAGAGGGCGGCCGCCTCGCTGCAGGTCGCGGCGCGGTTGCTGGAGAAGGTCGCGAGCGCCAGCGAGAGGACCGCCTGGACGGCCACACTCCAGCAGGCAGTGGGCGCCCTCCGGGTGCCAAGGGAGGGCAAGCCAGCGGGGGTCCAAGGTGAGTGTCCTTTCGCGATGGGCATGATCCGTACTACTCGAACCTTGCAAGTCAACCCTTGACCTCCACCAGTGCCAGGCCCAGCACCGCCCCTCGCCGGCGGCCAGCACCCGGAGATGCCGGCGGCCTCCACCCTCCTCAAGGTCGCTCGCTCCAAGGCGGCCGGCAGGCAGATGGTCGCGGCGCACCCCATCAAGACCGGCGCCACCCTGGTCGTGGAGGCGCCCGCGGCCGCCTGCCTCCTACCCGACAAGTTCGGCACGCACTGCCTGCACTGCTTCGGCCGGCTGGTGGCGCCCGTGCCGTGCGAGACATGCAGCGGCGTGGCCTTCTGCGGGCGGGCGTGCCGCGACGCCGCGGAGCCGTACCACCGGCACGAGTGCCGCCACCTGGGCCTGCTGCTGGGCTCGGGCATGAGCGTGCTCTGCCACCTGGCCCTGCGCGCCGTCACCCAGCGCGGCCTCGCCTCCCTCCAAGGCCTGCGCGCCCACCTGAGCCGGCCGGCAGGGGCCAAGGCCGACGACGAGGCCGCGCTCACGGACGACCAGCAGCGCTTCCTCAGGGTGTGCACTCTGGAGGCGCACGAGGAGAGGCGTTCGGGCAGGGACTTCTTTCACCGCAGCATCATGACCCTGTTCCTGCTGAGGATACTACAGGACAGCGGCTTCTTCCCCGAAGCTTCCTCTCTGGAAGGTATGTTCGCGGGGTTCACAAATAACGCAAAAATACTTTGTCTTGTACTTACTAAACAGCCTAAACGGTTCCTTTCACTGCGCCCTCTAGGTGAACTGAATGCGGACGAGCTTCTCGTTGGTTCGATCCTCCTGCGACTCCTGCAGATCCTGCAGTTCAACGCGCACGAGGTGTACGAGACCGTCATCCTGCCGCGGCCCGCCGCCAAAATCCAGGAGGAGGGCGCGAGAAGCAAGTTCCGGTCCGCGAGGGTCGTGTACATCGGCGTCGCGGTCTACCCGACCGTCGCCCTGTTCAACCACGACTGCTACCCGGCCGTGACCAGGCACTTCCGAGGCAAGGACATCGTCATGACAGCGACCCGGCCTCTGGCCCAGGGCGACGTGGTGGCCGAGAACTACGGGCCCATCTTCACCAAGCGCACGCTGCAGCAGCGACAGCGGACCCTGAACTCCCGCTACTGGTTCCACTGCACCTGCACGGCCTGCGCCGAGGATTGGCCCCTCATGGAGGAGCTCAAAGAGGACGACTTTAAATTCAGGTTAGTTGCATGCCCCCCCCC
>NW_026268836.1:17738-18422 GCF_000697945.3 Frankliniella occidentalis | reverse complement strand
GGGTGGGGCGGGGCGGGACGTGGTGCGGTTGGGGTCTTACGGTCACCGTGTTCGCTCGGTCGCGGTTCGTTCCGTCCCGCCCCGTGTTCGCTTTTAAACGCGTCCCCTCCGCCCCGCCTCCGCCGCAGGGGAAACGACCGACAAATGAGCAGTGCGACCACACGAACATACACTCTCTCACGCTACCACACACAGACAGACGCTCCCCCCACCCCTTCCGCAACGTTTCTCTCCATCTCCCTCTATACGTCACTTTCATTCCTTCTATCAATCCAGGCACGGCGGTCGACTATACAAAATGAGGTGTGCTGCAACGCGCTCAATTAAACATGGTGCGTTGCGTGCGGGAGTACACACTTTTCAGTTAATAAACATTATCCGTACATGTCTGCTGGAAATGTAGTCACTCTAAAGGCCTGGCAAGCTGTGGGTGCTCTAGGAAGCGCTACGCGTCTCTCTCGGCGGGGGCCGGAGGCCACACACGCGCGTCCAGCACCGCTGCAGCTACAAACAAGCCCCCCTCAGTGTTCCCTCCAGACACTACTAGCTCCCGTCCCCTCGTGCGGAGCGCACCACCAGCGCCCCCCATACTCCTGGTTTGGTTATGACCACAACACCGGTGTCCCTGCCCCAGCCAGATTGCTAGTGGTGTGGTGTGCTACTCTAGTCTCCCCCGTCCCCCTA
>NW_026268836.1:8969-11908 GCF_000697945.3 Frankliniella occidentalis | reverse complement strand
TGGTCTTGCACAGGCAGCTCCGCTGGGGATGCTACTTGGCGGTTGATATACGCCTTCGCCTGAGCTGCCGAAGAGAGATAGAAACCGAGAGAGAGAGAGAGAGAGAGAGAGAGAGAGAGAGAGAGAGAGAGAGAGAGAGAGAGAGAGTAGTGGTATGAGGCAGAAGCCGCCAATCACGGCCAGCAGGCCCTCCAGTGCCCATTGCTCCCCCGATACGTTCATTAGAGGCCCCTGAAGCGGTGCTGCGCGCATTTCCTGCGATTATTTCTGTGAACAATGTGGCCGAGGGTGGAAGGGGAAGAGAAGCTTGTTTTACAACCAGCTCAACGAAACGATCGAAACATGCCAAACAGCTGGGGATTAACACAGCAGGGGGTAACTATGTTTAGTGTGAGTGAAATATCATTGGTTTTATTTTTCCGTTAATGCCGTTAAATGTTCAGAGACGATGCAGTGATGGTTTTCCTTTTATTTATATATATACTGAAATGTTTGTGTTTATTATTTTTTGTCGAATACAGCTGCATCGTGTACGCAGGGCGTATTTCGTTAAGACGCGACCTTGTGCACGCGACGGGTAGGCGTGGCCGAGCGCACGCGTGCGACACGGACTCTGCCGTAAATCTATCGTGAAAAATAAGAGGAACAAGCCAGGCTCGCCCTTCCGTGGCGCAGACGGATAGACACCACATCGATTACATAAGCCTGCTTTATTGCTTTTTCAAAGCAGAAGGGTGGGGCTAAAAATGAGGGGGGGAGGAGGGGGGGGCGGGAACGCACTGCGGAAATGAGGACGAAAAGGCTCACCGGACAGGGGTCGTACATGATGGGCGAGACACACATCCGCTTACCTGCAACACAAACACAAAGTGAGCATGCGAGAGAGACTAACGACAACTCGAAACAAACTCTACTTAAAAAGACCGGAAAAATAAAACGAAGATAAAACTCATCAAGTCCTACACAACTCCCACTCATGCAGGAAAATATGAAAATCCACTCACTAATTCACTGCAAAATTATGTTAAGGAATACGAAAAGAAACGATCTTACAGCACAGATCGCGTTGGTAAAAGCTACGAAGCGCCTGCATTTCAAACGCAGTCTTGCCAGAACACACCCCACTTCCGCCGGGGCCCAGGGCCAACCCGTGCGCACAGGGGCCACGCACGTTTGCACTCCCGGCCAGGCACTATCATGCCTAATCCATTTTTATTTTTGTTTTTGCTGCCTCTCCTCATGAAAGATTCAGCCCCAAGCCTTATACTCTCTTCCCTTTGCCTGCCGTACCTCTGCTCTGTACTTATTTCATGTTCGGAAAAGTATGAAAACAGCAAAAATAAAGCCAGTGAACAGCACGGGTGTAAAGTGACTGCAGCCTGGATCCCCTTAGTAGCCAAACGTTATTAAAAATATTGTTGAGAGCCAACAACTTTTAAAAAAATACTGATAAGAACCTTTTGTTAATGCTTTTAAATTGTATTTCTTGCTTTGATAGAATAAGTGTGTTGTTTTAATAAAGAAGCTTCGTAAACATTGAGAAATAAGTTATCAAATAACTAAATAACTGAGCAACTCACTATTTTTCACGAATATTTATAAAATTTACCTTAGATGCAATGTTTATGAGGAGCTCACACTGAGAAAAAAATTTCTCCCCTTCTTCTTTCTTTCTTTAAAATGGACTTGCGATAACTCGGTACCTCCTATCAACATGCGCTTATTTGTTTTCAGTCCAAACAAACCCGCTTATTAGTAAGGGCTCTAAATAGAACCGCTCATCTGCGCGGGTCCTACACAGAACCGCTCATCTTTCTGAAATACGGGCGGGTGATTCCCAGATTTCGATGGATGTTCCTAGGTGCTGAGCTTCAATTTAGAAACAAAAAAATGCAGCATGCTCTTTTGTCTGTACTGGAACATCATATTTAAACTGCTATAGCCCGTAAGAACCTCCGAGTTGGGGGGGGGTCAGACCATGGAGAGGGGTAGGGACCAGGGGGTACAGACTCGAATGGGGCCACCCAGGTCCTCTGAGGCCTTCTGAAGACCACTGCAGGAGAACGCTGCTAAAGGGATGGAAAAAGGAAGAGGGGGAAGTGGGCGGAGGAGCAAGAGATGAAATATAACAAAAGAGAAGAAGGGGAAACCGCGGTGGCACTCGGCACTCAGTGTGTTGCAAGGTGTATTCTTAATGATGCGGCTGAGTCTAACATCATTAAACAGCAGAGGGTGCCACGCTGGAGGACCCCACAAAACCCCCCGCGGGGCCCGCTGCGGCACGTGTCAAGCTTGAGCGGTACATTCTTAGACACAAACTTTTAAACGCAAACAAGCTTTTTTTGCTTTATTGAAATTAAAAAAGACTTTACGGCTAAGTAAAACAACGCACAAACTTTGAAGGCAATCATCAACTTTTACTGCCACTGTTCTTCAAAGAAGAGAACCCGCTGATGCGGGTTTACGCTCCAGTCCCAACCGAGTAGAGTGAGCTCTTATGTGAAGGCAGAGTCACGTGATCGTCTCTACGGTAAAGAAACCAACACCACACAGGGCCAACCCCATGATCTAATGGCTAATGCAGACCGCCCCTCTCTCTCGCACTCACTGACCGCCCGACGACGGAAGAGGGACAGAACCCGACTCCGGCAAGCCTGACACCTCGTGATGGAGTTGGTTGGACCCACCGGGAACAACCACGCCAGAAAAAGTAACGCCTAGGCGGCGCTCGTTTCTCAAGCATGCTTCATATAAAAATTATTAAACCAATTTGATTCAACGATAATTTCGAATAATTTACCTTTAATTCTAATCAGTTTGAAAATCAGTGTGGTCTTGCACAGGCAGCTCCGCTGGGGATGCTACTTGGCGGTTGATATACGCCTTCGCCTGAGCTGCCGAAGAGAGATAGAAACCGAGAGAGAGGGGGAGAGAGAGAG
>NW_026268836.1:7093-8413 GCF_000697945.3 Frankliniella occidentalis | reverse complement strand
ATCCCACTCGGGGATCACAACATATTTACTGCGCGTCTGGAGCAGACAGGGATCCTAACGCGTAACACCAAGTGATGCTCAATTAAAGTCAATGAACCGCCCGAGAGCGAGAGAGAAAGTCAGCAGCCCGCGGATATTGTTACCCGTACCATCAACATTTTATTTTCATCGTCCCTAGCTCAAGCCTTTTTTTCTCGTTAAACAAATTGGCTAAGGCTATTGTGCCTGTGAAAATCCAAAAAGGAAAAACAGGAAACGAATACGATTTGGATGCCACCCTAACACTCAAGTCAAACGATAACAACCGAGGCTCATATATTGGGATGGATAGGACGCGCTACACGGCGTGTTCTTCCTGCATTTGTATTTTTCCGCCAAACGCCGGACCGACGTTTCTTTTGTCGACAGTATTTTGTAAATTATAATAATGCTGCTCTTTTGTCAAGGAAAACAACACAGAGGAGATCACTTCATTGCCATTTGTTACTATTGGAGTCCCGAAGTGTTAGAAAAGGAAGGAATGCGACACCGCAGCACCATGGTAAAGAGACACCATTAAAAACCGCGGTCAATAAATGTGAGCGTTAGAGTTTCCATGATACACGTCTGTCCGTGTCTAGTTGTATGGAGGGAGTGAGGGGGGAGGGGGGAGATACCAGGAAAGGGGAAAGGGGAAGAGAGGGGGCGGCAGGGGGATGAAATGGGACGGACGCGGGCAGGGGTGTGACGGGCAATTTTATCAATGATTCATCCCCTGACCGACATAACATCCCCATGTTTCGCTCCGTGTTGAACACGTGGCCGCTTGCTCCAATGCTCTACCCAACCCCACTCAATCTCTTTCCCAACCATTCAGTGGCCGCTCTCTTTTCAGGCTCACAATAGACTATTTATAAAGGCATTCCAGCCGGCAAAGTGATTTTTATTCGTCGCCAACAATAAAAATGAGGAAAACAAATAAAATAACAGTCAGCAAATATATTTTCAGGTTGGCGTAAAACGTGTTGCGGTTGTGTGTGCTGCAGTTCCGGTAACGGCGGTGGTCCACCGCAGGCATGATGTGAGGGTACGAAATTAATATAAGAATCAATTTTGAGGGACTTGCAGTCACCATATCGGGACCCGCGACCTGTAGCGGGTCCAGCAGCTGCTCGCGCGGGGAGTAGTGCCGCCGCCGTGCAGGGTGCCGCCCCCACAGCGACCTCTGGCGGCAGCCCCGGCACCTCCACCCCCGCCGCCCCCATCGGTTCCGCAGTGCACGCTGCGACCGCCAGGTGGCGGAGCGGTTTAGTGACGTCACCCACCCCAGCTGTTCGGGCG
>NW_026268836.1:0-515 GCF_000697945.3 Frankliniella occidentalis | reverse complement strand
CATAAATATTAATAAAAATTAGAAAACAGACCTATTCTTGAATTTGTGTCATCTGCTTTCAAGATAGATTCTTGATTTAGATTTTCGTTCGTGAAGAGCCTTTCTGGTACTGCGTCTAAACAGAGGGCAAGCACAGAGGCCTGAGATGCTGGACACTTGTTCATAAACCGTCAGCCCTCCCCTCCCTCCAGCTACCCCCCTCCGCTTTTTTCTCAGGGCACTTCATAGCGCCCGCTCCTTTTGCCTCCCGGGCGTCCTCCTCCGCCGCTACTCCACACCTCGGGCTGCTCCTTTTCGTGGTCGACAGCCTCTCCTTGCTATTCTCATCCTCTCTCTCTCTCGCTCCCTCTTTCGACACTCGTCTACATCTCACTCCTCTCTTCTCTTAACTCTTTCCCGCTCCTCAGCCATTCACGAAACTGGGTGAAAGGCCCGCGGAGCGGAGACGCAAATAACTATTCTCCTTCCACCCCCTCCCCGCTTTCTCTCTATCCCTCTCTCTCTCTCCCCTCCCC
>NW_026268835.1:11364-11707 GCF_000697945.3 Frankliniella occidentalis | reverse complement strand
TCTGCAAAGCTGTTGGAACGGCGGGAGGGGATCGTACATGTAGTTGTTCGCATATAGTCTCGGTGAGGTTGGGGCGCTGTCACCGCTGTCACTCAGCCTGCATCTCTCAAGGCCCTTGTTGAAGCCAGGATGAGATCATCGCCACCTGGACTCGGGAGAGACGACGGAGAGAGAGAAATGAGGGGATCAAAACATAAAGGGGGAGAGAGAGAGGATGGAGAGCATGGAGAGCGCAGAGAGTGGAGTGGACCGCCGACCGGAAGCAAAGCGGGCAGAACGAGACAAGCTGCCTGCCCTGCCAGAGCGGCGCAGAGCGCGGCGCGCCCGCCTTCTGCTGCACTGC
>NW_026268835.1:6597-7514 GCF_000697945.3 Frankliniella occidentalis | reverse complement strand
CGGTCGTTGTGCGATTTATTGGCGCGGTTCAGTTTAGTAATGTACTTTCTCTGACGCCAAGACTGATGTGCGAGCTGCTGGGATCTTTCCGCGCGTTTTCATTAAAGCACTTTCGTGATTTATTTTGTTTTCCCGCCTCTGCTTCCGGGCCTGTTGATTTAAGTGGGACGCTCCTCTTAAGACTACGGCGGTTGGTGAGCGGTCGAGTACCGCGGTCGGCAAAGCGCCAACGGCATCGCCAGCGGCGGGCGTTGCGAGTAAGTTGGCTGTGCACCGCCATTGACCGTGGGGGGTGCAGTGCACGGCTCACGGCAAGGGGGGGCCTTGGACCGCACTTAGATAAGCGAAGCCAATCCGACTGACGCCGCACGACGCCACGCCACGCGCGCGCCGGTCTTGTGTTGTGTTGATGCGTGATAAAAGCTGCTGTCGTGGGTGGCTGCGGCGCTGTTTTCTTTCTTTTCTTTTCGATCTCACTCCGTATCTATTATCAATGTTTGTACGAGCGCGGTGGGGGGGGATAAGGGCAAGGGAGGAGGAGGTGCGAGGATGAGCACCGGGCAAAACAGCGAGAGGATTCCCTTCTTCTTGAACAGGAGAGGAGGGGGCGGAGGTCAGCCGCGCCGCGCTCACCGGACCCACTGAGCCGAGTGCGTGTGGTGCAGAGTGGTGTGCCCTGCCCAGCCCAGCAGCAGCGTTCAGCCGGGCAGCGCCCAGCAACCCGGGGCCTCCTCTCGCACCTGTAAACGATTTTTAGTGCACCAGGAAGGCGCGACTTAGCACTTATGTTTTACCAGAGTAAACTTCGATTACGACTGACTCACTTTGGGGTCTTTTTCGCAAACATCGCACCAATAGAGTGATGAAGAAATGTGTCACTCTATTCTGGCAAAGGTAATGACTCTAGTGAGAGAGAA
>NW_026268835.1:6096-6547 GCF_000697945.3 Frankliniella occidentalis | reverse complement strand
TTCTCATACATCCGGCGGGAGAGCCGCTGCCTGCTCGCAAACGGTCGAAACAACTCTAACCTCAAAATGCAGATTGGCCGAACGGGAGTCAGTGGCAGTGCTGCCAGATGCCGCGATTTGTCGCGAATTAGGCGATTTTGAGAGGTGGTCCGCGACACCAATTTTAGGAACGGCGATAAGTCGCAAACTAGGCGATTTCGCAGAAAAGTCGGATTTTTATCGAAAAATGACTGAAAACACCGGAAAAATGCCCTTTTAAGCTCTCCAGAATCCGTTTTCTTTCATTAGTTGGCAGCAAAGTGAGCTGACAGTCGTTTGTTTTGAAGCGCGAACGGGCATTTTTTTGAATTTCTGCGACTTTTGCGACTTTCGCGCCACCTGGCGGCGAGTCCGGTCCCCACGGATCTGGCCACACTGGTCAGTGGGTACGCGGGAAAGTGTGGGTGCGAAA
>NW_026268835.1:0-1025 GCF_000697945.3 Frankliniella occidentalis | reverse complement strand
TTGCGTCTCTCTCCCACCCGCTACTGCTGGCTCGTCTCTCTCTCTCGCTCCAGCCAGGCGGCCCAGATGCCCAGTTCATGCCTGGTTCCCAAGCGAGCGGGCGCCGAGCGGGCGAAGATTTCAACCGAGCGGGCATGCCTCGTGCCTGGCTGCAGCCGGCCACTGGCCGAGCGGCGCCCGGTTAGCTCGCTCGGTGCAGGGCTCTGGTTGGCGTCGTGCAGCGTGGCGGGGCGTGGCGGGGGAAGCAGCCGGGACAGTGAAAGCTGAGCCGAACAACGCCATCTGTTGTCGGGCGGAGGGAAAGGCGATCAATAGTGGAAGCCTCCTCGCCCGCCCCTTCTCCAACACCCCTTGGGGTGCGAGCGACGAGCGCCGCCGCGCCACCCTCACCCCCGACCGAGTTGGGCCGAGGGGGTGAGGGCACTCGGGGGCGCCGCCTACCTACCCCCGCGATGGGTTGTCGCTGTCTCACCCCCCCCCCTTTCCTCACCACCATGGTGTAGTCCGCGGCCGCGAGGAAGCGCCACGAGCCCGCGGCGCCGCCGAGCCTGTTGCGGAGGTTGCGGAGCGCGCGGCTCATCACCTTGGTCGCACTGGACTCGCAACTTCATTCATTAGATGAAGATATTTGTGCCATCAGTTTACTTGTATATAGAAAAATTGCATCTGCTTCATAAAACACTGGCCGTCCGCTTGCTGAATAACCGCTTGAACATGTCGTGTACGTTCATATTTCCTTGTTTTTCCGTCGCTTCCACCCTTCCCATGGCGGATCAGGAGCACGATAAGTTTTGTACTCGCTGTTCCTCTGCAAAGCTGTTGGAACGGCGGGAGGGGATCGTACATGTAGTTGTTCGCATATAGTCTCGGTGAGGTTGGGGCGCTGTCACTCAAACACCGCGCGCGCGCGCGCCAAGGGTGTTTGCTAATTTCTCATACATCCGGCGGGAGAGCCGCTGCCTGCTCGCAAACGGTCGAAACAACTCTAACCTCAAAATGCAGATTGGCCGAACGGGAGTCAGTGG
>NW_026268834.1:15659-17384 GCF_000697945.3 Frankliniella occidentalis | reverse complement strand
AAGGAGCAAAATACTTCGCAGCTCTGCAAAGCAAATGCTTTGTAGGAATTTAACAGTGTGAGTGACGTGACAATTATTTCCAGAAAAGTAGTCAATAAGTAGCCCAAACACATAAAGCGTGGAGGTGGCCGCGTGAAGGCCTGAGTAAACGCATCCCGCTCCACACCTCTGTTTGGGCTAACTTATTGCCTACTTTTCTGGCAACCCTGCGAGTGATGATGCTCAGTGTACCGAAAGGGGGCCACTACCACTATGCCTGGCCTGACACGTACTTTCGAGGCGTAGGCCTCCTTGGCGTGCTCGCTCCAGCCGCCCGGTAGGTTGTAGGGCGTGAACTGCGTGAACAGCAAGCAGACGTGGGCCCCCTCCGGCGCCAGGGTGCGGTCCAGCACGGAGGGAAGGACCATCTCGATCATCGGCCTGCGGTCAAAAGAGTTGGTGACGCGGCACGTTAACGACCCATCTGCAATCTGTCTCATAATCTCTGCTCGCTCGGGCTCGGCGGGGCAGAACAGCAAAGTCATATTCATGGCATATTGAGTTATACCAAGTTAAAAGTGAATGATAACGTTGGTGCCGTCGAATCTGCACCACGCTGCTGATTCACCCTGATGTTGCAACATGTAGGGCAAGCAAGAAACAGAGTATATAGACTTGCAGGGAAGCGGTAGCCAGGAAGTATTGACCGTCCGCTAGATGGGCCTCCTCTGGCGCTCGAGTGGGAAGGTCCAACAAACCAGTACGATGCCCCCAAATAAAAGAGCCCATAGGGGGGGAGGCCCATCGCTCCAGCCACAAGGGATCGTCCAAAAAGTGCGTCCGTTTTCCTCAGATTCATTTTGCAAATTATGGACGCTCGGCGCCTGCTAAACTTGGGGTAGGCCACCCCGCAGTACGCGCATGCACTGCTGGCAAGATGTTGCCTACCCATCAGGCGCCTTGAGAGCTTGCATGGAAGTTTCGTAACGGCGAATGACGTAGTACTTTCTGGATAGTCCAAATGCGCCATGCTGCACACACGACTGCCCTAGAGTATCTTTTCTTAGTTCCTACCTCTCAGATATGACGCCTCTCTTAGCACAGTCGTAAGCCTCATCCAGGAGGCTCATGTCCTCGCAGTTCAGGTGGATGGTCGCCTGGTGATGCGGCATTGCTTGGCCCGGGATTTTGCAAGGGTCGGAGCGAAACTCGGGTAGGCGGCTGATGGCAACTTTAAGAAAAGAAAACCCCTCATTCTGAGAAACTAAAGCTAAAAACAAGAGACTGTAGCTGGTCTTTTGAATTACACACGGAAGATTACCATTTATTTTAGTGACCGGCGAGGTGTAGTCAATTTTTTTAACAGCATTCTCAAATGCCTCTGGTAGAGTCCCATTTGGTAACAGGTTTAGAAAAGTCACCTTTGGTGTTGCATTGGATAAGACCAGGCTGGCCTTTATCTCTTCTCCATCTGCATTCAGCACACCTGTCACTCTTCCATCACTGTCCAAGAGGATCTCTTTAACTGTCTGAAAATAAAATAAACAAAAACCTGTCACCCAAGGAAAAAATAAACAAAAAGAGCCTGAAAATACTTTGAGCGAATGTTAATTATTGAACAACAATTCAGAAATTATTCAATAACTTAAAAGAAAATTTTAAATCAATGTTGGAAATTTTAAAATAATTTCTATAAAGTTGTTCTACTTTGACCTTCCCAAGCAGAATGATTATGGAAATAAAAAT
>NW_026268834.1:8824-10827 GCF_000697945.3 Frankliniella occidentalis | reverse complement strand
GGGGAGCGAAGGGGGTAGGGGGCACACACTGCATGGCCTAGCCCAGAGACGGGGCCGCGAGGGGCGAGCGCGGGCACTGGGTCATTGCTTTCGGCTCTGGGCTAAGTGTGCAGAGACGCGCTTGCAATGCCCCGGCTGCGCACAACAGTCCGAGTATTCGCCCTGGGGAGTGAATCTAGCGATAAGACTCTGGCCGACAACTACCTTCCGGCGGCGCCGCGCGGCCGTACCGGATCCACCACGGAGTTTGCCAATACAACAAAACGCGGGGGATTCTGAAAACACACGATGCGGAATTGATTCAGGTATGGGCCCGCTACTTACAGACGGCAGGGCGTACATCCTAGAGACCGCGTCTGAAGGCAGCGGGCCGGGCCCGGGCTGCTGGTCGCTCTCGCTCCTGGTCTTCCCCGAGCGGCGGGGGAGAGTGTTCCACTTAGCAGCCTCCCCTGCGCCGGGCGGGGGAGGCGCGGGCGCGGGCGCCCCGGTATATCTTGCTGACACGGATAGCGGCTTGTCGGCGGTGCCCCGGGGCCCTTGGGGCGCGGCGGGCGCGGCGGGCGCGGCGCGAGGCTCGCTCTCTCGCTCGCAGCTTCTCCAGGTGCGCCGGCATGTCGGTGAGGGGAGAGGCTCAACCTCAAGGGCGTCGGGCCTGACGCGAGGGAGGGTCGACGCGAAGCTCCTCGACATGAGGGGCGCTGTCTTCGTGGTGCGCATGTCTCCGAGGTGTGGATCCGCATCTTCGCGGTCAGTTGACACAGGCGCGGGGGACCTTCGCCTCCAGGGGGCTGACACCGTGTTGGGCTGCTCCGCGACTGCCGTCGCCTGCGTCAAGGACCGTCCCCTCCACGACGATGGGTTAATCTTCGCTCTCGCAGTCACTGGCACCTCTTCGGGGCTGACAACAACGGGCGACCTTGTCCTCCAGGACGACGTCACCGACCTCGGCTGAGAGTCTCCGGGGGGCGCGGGCCCTGGTGACCCAGCAGGGAGGACGGGGCGGAGTAGCGAGAGGCTGCCGACGACGTGTTCGGGCGGGGAGGACTTAGAGCGGGCGGCGCTGGGGCTGAACTCACTGGGCCTGCAGAGGCGCGGGGAGGTGGGGGCGGTGGGGACCTCAGCCGGGGGGTCCACCTTGTTCCAGGGGGACAGCAGGCGCGCAGGCCTCGGGGCGGCGCGAGACTCGCAGGCACGTCCGGAGCGGGGTGAGCGGGGCGAGGTGCGCGGCAAGGTGCTGCAGGACTCGCTGAGCTGCCTGGACCGCAGCAGCGACTCACCGCCACGTCCGGCCGGCGCGCTCCCCGCGGCGACCAGGGATTCGCTCATCCGGTCGGGCACACATAGCTGGCCGCGGACACCGCGGACGCGCTGGGTGGCGAACTCGTCGACGGCCAGGGCCGCCGGCGACGCCTTACTCCTCCTCGGCGACGTCACCCTCCGAGTCTCGACGGACACGCTGGGCAACTCTTGCGCTTTGAGAACGGCCTCAGTGCGCACCGGCGACTTTCTGGTCCTAGCCGGTCGTGGCAGTGAGTGGGTGCTGCTACTGCTGCTGCAATATCCACTGCTGCTGTTGTAGTCGATGCCGCAGTCGTCCGCGACAGGGTTCTTGATCAGATCCACGCCCTTGGTCGCCACGGCCGCGGGGCCGTCGCCACCGCCGCGCACAGCGGACAGGTACCTCTCCGCGAACAGGCTGCACCTCGTGTCCTTGGGCGCGTCCCTGGGCGTGCTCCTAGGGGGGTCGCCCGGGACGTGGAGTGGCCGCGGCGCCATCCCGGAGCACCTCGGAGCTCCACCCTCGCAATCACTCGCACTTCGCACTTGCGCTCGCACTTGCACTTGCACTTGCACTTCACACTTGCGCGATCTCGACTCGCTCCTCTGCACGACTGCTGGAGGTCGGCTCCTGGTCCGGCGGGTTTGACGGTCAGACTGTCACTGGTCTCCTCCTGCTCCGGGGCGCGGGGCCTCCGGGCCTCGTCGCAGGGGTGGGGCGCGTG
>NW_026268834.1:5491-7095 GCF_000697945.3 Frankliniella occidentalis | reverse complement strand
CTGTCATGGTATTTAAACAAAATTTGTGATTTACTGTGCTGACAGATGATCATGGCAGATGCCAACATATCCAAGATGCAAAAAAGCATTAACGACCCATAAAAAATCTAGTGTTTCCTGAAAAATAACTTTACGGGCAACATACCAGGTGGCTGATTAACCCTGCTCACTTCTATCGTTATGCTGTACCGCACGCACGAGTGCAGACGGGTTGCCTACTCGCTGCGTCCGTACGGCGGACAGGGGCGATAGGCAAACCCGCCAGCACTCGTGCATGAGGTACAGTATAACTACAGAAGTGAGTAGGGTTAATAAGCTACCTGGTACATCACATTTGATTTGACACTGCTCGTGATTAGCTGTTGGGTAGCGAGAGAGTACAGGTCTCATCTGGGACGAAAAGTGGGTTGTGGGTGTGGATGAAGTCAAGTAGGTATAGCGGTGTCTGTTCTCGTCAACCCCCATCTTGCACCTCACTTCCCTTCGCCTCGCCCCAGCTCGCCCCACGTTGCACCCTTTGCTCCCAGCTGGCGGGGCGGCCGGCGCCGGCGCTGCCGGTCGGACGAGTCTCTCCTCCGCATGGAGATGAGCGACCTTCTCCTGCTGATGCAGGGAAGCTCCGGTCCGGGAAACGAGCGAAACAAGTGCACCAGGACCGCGGAGAAAGTGCACCAGGAATGGCGCGGGGATGGCGGCGAACGAACAAGGAAACGGCGGCGCCTATGGCGAGTTGGCGAGTCATCGGCGAGATCGGCGGACGACTCCCGACTTCGCGAACGCATGGCGGGGTGTTTACAAAAGAATGCGGCGCTACACTTGATGCTTCTTCCCGAAAACGGCAACGCTACTTCGTTCTATTTTCCGATGCGGATCCGCGGCGAGGGAATTCCCTGCCGCCCCCTCCCCTCCCCTCTCCGCACTGCACCCGCGCTGCACCCCCGCCGCACGCGAACGCCACGGGCGATCTGTCGTTGGCGATTAGCGCGGGCGTTTGCCATCGCGTTTCCCATAGCAGAGCAACGCGACCAAGGGCCTTGGCGTAACCTTTTCGCGTAAGATGGGAACCGGGTGCGGCGCGGGCGGGGCCGGGCGGGGCGGGGACGCGGGCCTTGTCAGTGTGTTCCGGGTCCGCCCGGCGGCAGGGTTCAATTCTCACACGAAACTGGAGCGCGCAGTTCTCGCCTTCGCTCGGCGCCGCCGCCGCCGCTTCGCCGCGCCGCCTCCTGGCTGGCAATCTTAATGTTGATTGCAGTGGCGTTGTGGCAGCTCACTGCATTGACCGGCGGCAGCGCCCGCAGAGAGGAACAAGAGGAAGGGGGGAGGAGGAGGGGATGGGGGGCGCTTCCAGGCACTATCGCCTCCGTTCGCTTTGTCTCCTTTCCGCGCGCAGCGCGCAGGGCAACTTTCGTAAGAAAGCGGGGAGCGGCCCTGGCAAGGGCAAAACCATAAGCAAAACCGATGCTGCCCCAGCGGCCCCAGCGGCCCCAGCCCAGCTCTGCTTTCTGCTCCTGTGACACATCCGCCACGGGAGCACTGCATCAGCGCGCACGTAAGCCCCGCCTGGCTGGATCCGCCGCGGCCTTACTGAGATTTTGACGGGGGGG
>NW_026268834.1:0-1050 GCF_000697945.3 Frankliniella occidentalis | reverse complement strand
GGCGAGGCTGGGTGTGGGCGGTTGTCGGGAGGCGGTGAATGGGCCCCGAGGCTCCGAGGCGCAGCTGCCCAGCCCGGCGCACGTGTGTTACGCCGCGGCCCTTTCCACGACGAAAGTTTTACCGGCCGACTCGCTGACCGGCCGGCCACATACATGCCGAGAGAGTTTGTTTCACATTCGGGTTTTCGTTACCTCCGAAGACGACCGGCGTCGTTAAACAGCAAGTTGGATCCGATTCAAAAGCAACAGGACACGCGCAGCGCCGGTCACGGAGAGGCGTTGACACATTTCAGGTGCGGTACCCGGCGGTGGTGCCGGCGCATGTGTTCCCGGGGGCAGCGTATGCGAAAATAGGGAGCTGATTCACTGAACTTCCCCCCGGTAGGCAGGATGTGCCCCACGGCTCAGCCGCCCGGACGGTCCGGCCCGCTACTGGTCCACTCCCTCACCGGCCGGGTCGGCCAGCTCATCCTGCTCCCTCTCCCCGGGCCCGGGCCCGGCCCGCGGCTGAGCGTCTATGATGCGCCGCGCTGAAGAGCCGGGGGCGGGGTCCAAAAGAGAGCCGCCGAGGCGGAGCCGCAAAGAGCTGATCTCACGCCCCTCCTCGCGGATGAGCTGGGTATATTGGCAAAGGGGTGCGGACTAGGTCAGCGTCAGCTGGGACCGGGCCGTCCCCGGCCGCAGCTGGAGGAGCTGGCGGCTGCATCCTCTAGCAGGGCAGTACCAGGCCTGCAGCCGCCTGCAGCTGGAGGTTGCGGCGAGTGCACAGCCACACCGGGCGAAGGGTGACAGCCGTTTCACTTAATCGGCCTGCGACCTCCCCGACATCACTGCGGCACGGCGCGCACGCCCCTTTCTCCCAGCGCAGCGCCACGCCACGCCACCCTCTAAATTTAGGCATCCCCCTTCCAACGCATTCCAGTCCAGGGTAAAGCGGAGGAGGCTACGCAAGGCAAAGCACCGCGCTCCTCCCGCTCCGCCCCGCGCCCCCGCCCCGCCGGAGCACTGCAGTAATTCAGAGGCCGCAAATAGATAAGTCGCTCCTTCACT
>NW_026268833.1:12422-12882 GCF_000697945.3 Frankliniella occidentalis | reverse complement strand
CGCGCACGAGATAGGACGCCCGGGGCGTCGCTTTCAACTCGCTCCACGACTGCGCTGCGACGCTATCCCCGGCGACGCTTCCCCGAGACGATTCTTGGCAGCACTGCCCCTGCGCACCCGCGCACAACCCCTTTTGTTTCGCGTTTACTAGGGGACTGCACTGTAAAAAGCTTACGGTGAATTTCACCGTAAGCTACGGTGACCCCCTGCAGCACCGTAGCCTACGGTGTATGTCACCGTAGGCTACGGTGAATTTCACCGTAGGCTACAGTGAATTCACCGTAAGCTACGGTGAATTTCACCGTAGTCTACGGTGAATATCACTGTAAGCTACGGTGCTGCAGGGGGTCACCGTAGCTTACAGTGAAATTCACCGTAAGCTTTTAAAAGTGTGCGTCAGACAAAAGTCGCGCGCGTAGCGCCGCCGCCGAGGTGGGCAGCCCATTCGACAGGAGGCGGC
>NW_026268833.1:11893-12372 GCF_000697945.3 Frankliniella occidentalis | reverse complement strand
TTTTCAAAAAAAATAAAATTTGACTGAAAAGTTCTAAAAATAACGTTTATCGTATCGAAACTGCGGCTACAACATGATGAATTCGTCTCATCAAGATGGCAATGTTGAAAGTTTTGTCAAAGCCGTGGGGATATCTGAACAAGACATAATGTGGTTCATTGTTCAGTACAGTTTCAAGCGCGCGGATCCCGCCTTTATTTATCTTTGTACGCTGTACAGTTGTGAGCATGAGCTGATTCTTTAGCGTGATCGCGGAACATTGTACGCCATTACCTTAATGTTTTCTTTTTGTTCTTTTTTTCAGGCGCGCGGAGCGCGCGTTTTTTTATCTATGTATATTTTACAGTTAGAGCAGTGCTGGGGACAGCGACACGCGGCTCGCTCCGCATGGCGCCCGTGGCCAGGGCATCATGCGGGCGAGGAGGTCAGCTTTGGCTGGGCCAGGGGTGTGCCGGAGCCGAGGGAGGGTGTGTTGTCAC
>NW_026268833.1:5826-6397 GCF_000697945.3 Frankliniella occidentalis | reverse complement strand
GCGCTTCGATAGTCCCATTCAGCGCGTCTGGCCTCATCGTGCACGCAGTCTCAGGCGAAACGATAATATCTCACGGTATCTATGTGAGAACATCATCTCTTCGGTGGCGATGTAAACGAGTTCACATTGAAATGTGTATGCTGGCCAAATAATGATTTCTTTGAAGAATGCCTTGAATAAATATACTGTGTTTCAACAAAACTATACCGAAATAAATAATGTTTCAACTCAGCTTACAGTTTTAGGATCATTTTCATGGTATTTCATGTGACCTTCGAACTGTGTACCCATGCTATATGTTTCAAATGGAATTGCCTCGTGATATTGAAGCACGGACGGCAAATTCAGATTTTCGTTTCTTGTCATTTTTCTTATTTTACTCATACACGCCTGTGGCGAGCCGAAAAACATGGAAAAAGAACTTCGAGCCAAATGTTTCTTAATACACCTTTTTTCAAAGTTCCACTCCTCTTAGGAGCTACGGCACGATATGAAGGGTGTTCTTTTATTTATTTCTTGAATTGAGTCATTCCTTGGCAAAAAAACGATTTTTTTTTACTGACTAGACTTT
>NW_026268833.1:0-549 GCF_000697945.3 Frankliniella occidentalis | reverse complement strand
GGAAATAGAGAGTCGGTCGGAGCGTAAATGTCTACGCCGCCGCGCGACTGGCTGCGATTGGAACATTGAGTCGAGATTGGGCCCAGCAGCAGCAGCGTCCCAGGTGCGGCTGCAGCGGATTCAGCTGGTGATTGGGGCGTGAGAAAGAGGGAGAAAGAGAGAGAGAGAGAGAGAGAGAGAGAGAGAGAGAGAGATGGAATTAGAGCTGTCCGATGCCTGCCGCTAGCTGCTCAAAATTTCTCACAACAGCACCAATGTTTGGGAACGATGGAAGGAAAGGACAGAGAGGTTGAGAGGGAGGGAGAGAGGGAGGGAGAGAGAGAGGGAGAGAGGGAGGGAGAGAGAGAGAGAGAGAGAGAGAGAGGGAGTGAGCGAGAGAGCCCAAAACATCCCTCACTCACCTCCAGTGGATTCTCCCCACCTGCCCCCTGCGACGCTGCGTCATGATGACGCGGTTTGCTCGATGGACATACGACATACGGTCTGTCTTGTAATGCCCCACGCCCTCTCCTCCTTGTGCCACATATGACAACGGTTTCACGGGTTCAA
>NW_026268832.1:12705-13115 GCF_000697945.3 Frankliniella occidentalis | reverse complement strand
CAGCGAACATTTTTCATGAAGATTTAGTCTAGTAGACGTCCACTTTTACCCACACCACATCGGTATATGAATATATGTAGGCAAGCGCAACGCAAATCGAAATAAGTCACTTTTAGGACGTTATTGGATCGACTGAGTGGCTCGGAGAGGTCCACCGATTGTCTTAAAACTTCGGCAGGAACTTGCATAACATGTTCAGACAATAAAATAGTCTTGGAAATGAAAGATTTAAGAGCGTGCAGAGTTGGCTGCTATAAGGCATGTCGCCTAACCTCTTCTTCGTCCAATGCTGAGCAAGCTCTGCGTGGGGCGCCGAAGGCCTGTTCTGCCTAGCAACGTCGGCAAGGAACAAAATATCCATGATCATTTGAGGATCATTATTAAGCGCTAAGGCGAAGCTTTCATAACGG
>NW_026268832.1:11803-12216 GCF_000697945.3 Frankliniella occidentalis | reverse complement strand
TACGTACGTAATGTTTTCCACGCAACGATCAGGAGCTGCAAGCACCGTACCGTGATCAGAACGACGAGTTCGACTAAGTGGAACACAGAGTTGGCCGTGTGTGAAGCAATCGGATCTAAGATCAAGCCCAACTTTGAGAATCGTCTGTCCTTGACTCTTGTGCAGTCATGCCGTAGCACACCTGAAGAGAAAATTGGCGGCGACACATGTAAAGCGGACTGCCCCCAAGCACAGGAATCCTGAACGAAATTTCGAGGAATTCCAATTAACTCATGTAGTCCTGGTTTACGGACTGTGACAAGCCGAGGATTTATTCGCTCCACTATCACTTTAGTGTCATTCACCAGTCGCTTAGACATGTTAAGCAGGTTTCGCATGATCATGCACACTGCGCCAACCTTTAAATTGAGGAT
>NW_026268832.1:5656-6538 GCF_000697945.3 Frankliniella occidentalis | reverse complement strand
GCGCTCCCGACGCCGCCGCACCGGCTGCAGCCGACGCCGCTGTTGCTCCGGCCGCTGAGCACGCCGCAGAGGTCCCCCAACCCGACCCTACGTCGCAGGACCCGCCCGGCTGTAAGTGTGCAAGTCCTCTCCCCTTCCCTTTCCCAACCCGTTGACTTTGCCTAACTCTAGCTTTTATTCTGTACAGAATCCCGCTCCAAAGAAGTAAGGGGATGGCCCTCAGGGCATTTCATTTAGCCCCGCCCAGAAGGGCAAGTGCTTATTTTTTAGCAGATGATACGTAGTAATCAGCAGCTTGTACTCAAGTAAAGTGCAAAAGTCTGTTTGTTAGTTGAAGCGTGAAGTTGTCAGTTGTCAGCGTCAAAAGCAGAAACGCCGTAGCACTGCCAGAGCGTGTAGTTCAAAGTTCGCCAGTTAAAGCAGCAGAAACGCGCAAGCAGTAGTCCAATGTATTTATTCAGTGGGGCTCTCGCGTGCCTCTGCCCGTGCCCGTGCCTCTGCCTCTGCCCCTGTAGTGCTGTTCAGGCCTAGCAGCTGCCGCGCGGCCCTATGCAGCTCTGGTCGCCGTTCTCCGGCCGCCTTTTAACGGCCCACCGTCATAAAAGAGAGCATAAAGCACTGTGACACCGCGCCCAGCCAAGCTGTCGCCGTGCGTGCGTGCGTGCGTGCGTGCGTGTGGTGCTTGCCATGCCATCCTGCGCCACGCCAACCCTTAACACTGCCGCGTTCCCGTGCTCGCCGCGCCGTGCTCGCCGCGCGCCGTGCTCGCCGCGCCATGCTCGCCGCGCCATGCTCGCCGCTACACGCCACGCTCGCCGCTACACGCCACGATTGCCACGCCACGCTCGCCGCGCTCAATGCCGCGTTCAAAGCCGCGTTCAA
>NW_026268832.1:0-819 GCF_000697945.3 Frankliniella occidentalis | reverse complement strand
TTGGCATGCCCAAGCTGACATGTTGATGTCGAACAATATCGAAGTTGAAGAAACGGTGGCAAGTCTGGTATAAGATCTGGGGTAAATTTAGATCTTGAATTGATTAATAGGGACTTAAAAGCAGCACACACAATTGGAGAATGTAGGGAAATGCTGCTTGCTGTTGATTTCAACTTGTAAAGTCGGGTTTTTGACTGACTTATACAAATTCGAATACTTTGACTATTTTGACTAAACCTTCTGGTGGGGTAACATTCTAAACGATTAGTTGCTTTTAATACCATGATAATGAATCCAAGAGCAAATGAAATACCAAATACATAGGATGGTCCCGAGTGGAAACGTAAACAAAAAAAAAAATCGACGGTAAACAGGCACACTATGACCATAAAAGGCAGTTAATGAGGTTAAAATCCCCATCAAATGTTATTTCTATACAAAGTCTACGTCCATCCCCTCCTTTTAAAACCATAATATTGAAATCAAATGCTAAAACAAAGAAATGAGAAAGAAAATAGTAATTAGAGATCTTCAACAAGAAGAGCAGCACCACCACCACCTACAGTATGTATTTCATTTAAAAACCCAACATTTTAGGCTGAATTCGGCAACAAGTGATAATGCAATACAATGTCCAAGTGTATCGGCTGCTTTGGAGGCCATAATAATGAATTCAAATGTTAAAACAAAGAAATGAGAAAGAAATCTGTAATTAATGATCATCATGGGGGGAGCATCGAAAAGCGCCGGGCCTACCTGCGCTAAGCTGACATGACAGGTCACTGGACGGGGGCCGGTCCTTAAATGCACGCGCCGCAG
>NW_026268831.1:14741-15264 GCF_000697945.3 Frankliniella occidentalis | reverse complement strand
GGGGGGGGCAGCCAAGGGGTAAATCATGGGGTAAGTAGGCACGTACAGCAGGGGGCTTACAAGTCCGTGAGCTCGTGACAATCTCCTGATACGGTGTCAGTGGCGGGAGGAGAAGGGGGTCTGCAAACAAAAGGCCTGGCCACCAAGGCTTGACCAGCCAGCAGCTCGCCAGCAGCCAACAAACGTGGGCTTCTTATAGCCACTTTAAATGGTTAAATATGGCTCTTCATTTAACCGTTGCATTAACCACACTAGTTTTCATGCATAAATGCCTAGCTATTTCTTGTGTTGTTCTATAAGCTGCGTTTTTCTTTACGGTTTAGACCAGTGCCTGCCCGACCGTTTTAGACGCCGCTTGCTTAGCGTGCAAATCCCAAATTCATCACACGTGATTGTCGACCAGGCGTCGCTTACTAATTACATTATTACCAGTTCGTGCGCTGAAAGGCAACAGGCAGACGCCGGCCGGCCCTGCATAGCCCAGAGCTCCCTTAGTTATTTTTTTCTAGTTTTTAAGTAAAAT
>NW_026268831.1:12233-13486 GCF_000697945.3 Frankliniella occidentalis | reverse complement strand
GGGGGCGGCTTACCCTGCAAAGGGGGGTCGCCATCCCACAACAACCCCTCCAAGTTCGTTATTTCTTCATCGGTTTTAGATAAGTCTTCCGACCTGCTGGTCGTGTCGTCGTCAATCCGCGAACATTCTGTCTGTGCCAGAGCGCCATTTCCCCTTGTGTTCCTAGTTCTTCTTGTGGTGTTGACGAGGCGACGTAGCAGCGGCACATTACACGCCAGCCACATTCAAGGGGTTGGGGGCCGCAGACCCACAGCCAGCCCGAAGGGGTTCGGGTTCGAGGCCCGGGGGCGCGGGCGGGGGCGAAGGCAGCGGCAGCGCACCTCAACAACAAAGCGCTGCTCGCGGCGGCGGCGCCGGCGCGACAAGAGAGTGCACTCAGTGTGTTTCACTCAGCGTGAGATCGATGCTCCAGGGGAAAAGGTTATTCTGCACCAACGACGGACACACACTCGCCTCGCACAGCACACATACACACATGCGCGCACCCCCCAAACGCGAGCGCACACACACTGACACGCCCGCCGAGAGCCCTCCGCGACGCTCCCGCGACCCCCGAGTGGCCGACATCAAGGGATCATTTACGCCCTTTTAACCCCGGGCGCCCGCAGTCACCACGGGTGCTGCCACGCTGCACGCACGCCCCCCGTCCCTCTCCACCATGCAGATATGTGTGTGGGGGCGGGGGAGGGGATCGCAGGCACTACAGGCCATCAAACCGACAGGGCGCCCCCCGGGGCTCGGGGGGAAGGCCGAGAGAGGGGAGAGAGTGGTGGCCGCCGAACCACTACTGCCCCACCCACCCACGGCCCTGCGCCGCAACACAGCCATGTCCGGGATCCAGACCCCCCCTGACTCGGAAAAGGGTTCCGTGACACCGCCAGCCTCCCGCCCCCGCCTCCCACCGCCCCGCCCCCGCGCCAGGCCACGACCCCGCCGCCGCCGCCGTCGGCATGCTGGCGCCAGAGACAACCACCACATGGTGAGGGTGGACGTGGCGGGCATGCCGAGCGAGGCGCGAGCGCGCGCTTGTCGCCCCGCCCTGCCACGCCGCGCCACACCCCGACATGAATGCGTTTCTAAATTCATGCAGATGGGATGAATTAACTCGGCCGAGTTTAACGGGGCGGGGCGGGGCGCTGTATGCCGGCCGCCGGGGAAGACCATCGCCACCAGAATGGAGGGGGTGTTGTACGGCAGCACGGCTATCGCGTGGCCTGTCGTGGCGGGGCGGGGTGCGGTGGGGCGCGGCCGCG
>NW_026268831.1:5030-11402 GCF_000697945.3 Frankliniella occidentalis | reverse complement strand
CCTCTAATGGAATATATCTCGACCCGACACTTTTGCATTTGATACGGACTCGGCAACGGCCGGGGGCGGCCGGGAGGGACGGTCGAGGAGGCACGGGCGTCGAGCGTGTCGATGTATGTCGAGCACTCGAAGCGCCCCCAGCTGCTCAGTTCAGCCCGTGCCCAAATTTTGGGACGAAATCTCTCTCACAGACTCTTCTCTATTTCCTATTCTGTGTGCAGGGTGATGGTGATACAGGAAAGAACGGGCGAGGGACGAGAGAGAGATAAAGAAGGAGAGATAGAGGAGGGAGAGAGAGAGAGAGAGGTGGTTAGCTGCTTAAAAGGCGACTAACACATTACAGGAGTCCTAAATCACGACACGGCAAAACAAGTCGCATTTCATAAACCGAGTCGTGTTTCGCACACATTTCCCGGGGCAACACCACATACTTCAACACCCCGCAGACCGTTTGGCGGTGCGCGGCGTCGTCAGGGCCAGTGTCAGGGGACGGCAGCTGCGACGCCGATTAGACCCAACGAGGGGAACATTTGCGGACCACGCGGTGCCACCAGACCAGGAGGGCGAGGGGAAGGGCGGAGGCAACTTGCTTCTATCACAGTCCTTCCCTTCGCCTCTTAATGAGGCTGTGCGACACGGGCAAACGGTGCCCAAGAGTGGCGCAGGAGTTTCAGCGTCCAAGCGTCACAAAGCCGGGCAGCCACTGCAACAAAGTGACGCGAAAGGCAAGAGAGCCACAGTTTCCCCACAGCCCAACCAACCAAAAGGTGCCGTGTATGTGGGGACTGCCCCTGTCTTGTCGCAGGCCGCTCACCTCGTGCCGCACCGACCGGTCACCCATTAGCTCCCCACTCTGTGAAAAATATCGTCGCAAATTTACAAAAATTTTGTAAACTCGATCGAATTATAAATGAAGTTGTAAATTTACGAAAGCACATTTTTTACTCGCCAAGGGATTTGAAGTCGATACATGCATGTATTTTTACGATTACAAATTGTTATTTTACAACTAGCGTTAAGGAAAATTTTCCTGTAAACCTACCTATTTTTTTTTTCACAGTGTACCAACTCTGACCCTCCACCTCTGTCCCCCAACCCATCACCCGCCCACCCTCCACCAATTAACCGGCCTGATTCCGCGCGAATACGGCCGTTAGAATAACGCACGCGGACGCGGCACTAAAACACGAGATGATTTCAAACGCTAAAATGATTTCCTTTGGAGCCGGTCCAAACGGGCAGGCGCCGGGCGGGTCGCAGCCACCCGCGCTCATCAGCAGCCGTCAATGCAAAAGGGACGAGTCACTAATGTACTCGCTCGGGCAATTAGGGGCCGTCCGGAAAAAGCACAAATATTAAGCGTCCCAAAACGGTATTTATCGGTATTTATTGTTTTCCACAACTAGTAAAACTTACAATAACAAACACCCCCTCTTTGGGATCATGACCAGAGAGAATCAATGCTACTTCTACCTCTTTTCCCACCCTCTCTTTTTGAGTGTGTAGGATTGACGGCTGCCCGTAAGCTTTCAGGCTTCTTACTTCAGCCCAGCCAAGCGGCGGTCTCAGAGGGCCTTCAACGTCAAAGGAAAAAGGAGATGCGCGCAAACTTGCACACACGCGCGCATACTTACACCCACACCGACACACACGCACACACACACGCACAAGAGGTTTTCTTGGGTAATCTAGTGCACCGCGTGCAGTGGCGCGGCGGGTAATATAGCAGGGCGCAGCACCGGCAGCGCAGTGCATCTGACAGCAGGCCGACTACAAGATACACGTCTGCTTTGTGCCCTCCTCCGAGGCGGGGCGGAGTAGAGGGAGAACAAGTAGAATAGACAGCAGCGCCAGTAGGGTAACGCGCGAGGGCGGCGAGGGCGGTGAGGGCGGCGAGGGCCCGGGGGACGCGAGGCTGCCGACGGGGCACATCGGGAACTTGGCGAGAGGCGGGGAGGCGTCAGGCAAAGAGGCGGGCTGCGGGCCGTAGAAAGTTGTAGGCACCGCCACCACCAGCACCACCGCACGGCCTTTGTGTGAGTCCGGCTGCAGGGCGGCGGCCCGGGCCCACCGAACAAGAAGAAGGTGGACAAGTTGGCCAAGTCTTTGGCGATGAGAAACCCCAGCAGCAAGAATCCCGCGCGCGGTGGCCACAGCCGCAGCAGCGGCGGGCGGCAGAAAGCTGGGCGCTTTCATCACGCTCCCCGACTGACGAGGGCCGCCCGCGTGGCGCAGAGGGAGACGACAACGAACTGGAAAACGACCCCCTCGCGGCTCTGCGGCCTGCGGCGGTGCAGCAAAGATGGCGACCGGCTCATCCTCCCGGACGGCCTCCGCTGAATCGAGGCTGATTGAGGCGACGAGGGCCGAGGGCCGAGGCCGGCCGCAGGCCACCGGCCAAGACATTAAAAGTATTCATTAGTCCCATTGTGCGACAGCCTCCTCCTCCTCCACCTCCTCGGCCACGCGATCCGCCCTCGGCCGCGCGCCAACAGACACCGCACCGCCGCCAACCGCGTCACAATGACGGTGACAGCGAGCCTCGCCCGCCTGCACCCGCCGCGGGTCTCATATATACAATGGTGGCGAAAGACGCGACTGACTGCGCCATGCTGCGCTCGCCGGCCGCCGAAGATCCAGCTGTCATCTTCGGCGACGACGCGGACGTGACGCGCACGTCGCAAACCTGGTCGTGTCAGCGGTATGGGTCCGAGTGAGTGATCCCCGGTCGATCGCTGTTGTTATTGCCACTGACAGATACGAGAGGGGTGGTCCGCGTACCGAGCTAGCCGCCAGCACGGCTCTGTAGCAAAAGACTGGGTGGGTACACCCACTGACGAAAGGAGGGAGAGAATTCCCTCCCGGGTTGCTGCTCCCCCCCCCCTCTCTTTCTCCCTCTGTTCCTCAGATGTGTGTGAGTGTGTGTGTGTGGCAATGGCAAGGGGGAGGGAAGCGTTTCTTGGCCAGCTTCCGAAAGACATTGGCCCAAAAAACACCCAACTCTGCCTCTTGCAGTGCAACGGCAGCGAGAGTCAAGGTCCTCACAGCTGGATTGGTTCCCCTCTTCCCCTTCTCCCTTACTCCGTATTCCCGACCCCTCTCTCTCTCTCTTCCTCTCTCTAACGCCAGTCTCCAAACATGCGCGCGCGCACACACGCACCCACGGACGCACATAAACACTCGCCCAGGCACGAATGAATTCTAATGCGCGCAAAACACAAACACTGGAACAGAGGGGGGAGAAGCCAGGGCAGCGGCAGCGGGCGTTTACCTGGACGGTACACATACAACACTCACCCCGGCGGGCGGTGGGCCCTCGTGTGACCGGTCAGACTCGGAGGTCGGGAGGGCGGTAGAGGGGGTAGAATCCACCACTACCGCCCCCCCCCCTCGACCGTTACCTCAAAGCATGCAGGGGGAGTCACGCCCCACGCGTGATCCGAATAAACGCCGAATCGAGAGCGGCGGCGCTATCAGACGCACCAAAAAGACAAATTGCTCGAAATAATGAAACAAAAAGGGAGGAGCGATCGAGGAGAAGAGGGGAAAAGGGAGAGAGTCTACACCGTTGCAGGGCGCAATAACTGAATTCCGAACGACTTTCTGGAAGAACCGAGGATCGGTATGCGATGCGTTTGGTTCATTATAGACCAAGCTCGTTATAATGTATAATAAGTGATGTGGCTCACTATAAGATTCTGTGTTAACGTTGTAGCGGAGGAACAGAAGGACGTGATGATAAGAAAAACAACGTGAGGTGTATCTTATCTAATTCATTTATATAGTGCAAATATTTGATAACCCAGGCACAGAGACTTCTTGAATCGTGAGACCATCTCAAGGCACGGAAAACGCATTCTTTTGCACTTATACGGATGAATTTTTCATGCAATCCCCTGGAACCTCGTTGGACGCAGCAAATCACGGTGAGTGTGACCCGGGTCGGCCGACCCTGCCAGGTACCCCCTCAGGCCCTATCCCGCTGATAAAGGCCAATGAAGGATGCATGCGGAAAGATGTCAACATGCAGACGGAAATTTCATACATTATTCAGGGCCCTTCGTAGGTCGCGGCGCCGCGACTCCACTCGGGTGGGAAAAAGAAAAAGAACCGCCCATCGTTGTGAAGTACCACGAACTGGCGACAGCGAGGCAACCAAAAGATGAAAACAAAACGAAACGGTAATATCACGGAATATTTTTCTACACGTAATCTAAGGAAGATGCCTTTTGGGAGAAGTAAGCTGTCACTAGTTTACCCCTCCTCCCCCCTTTCTTCGTTCCCCCACTCGCCCTCGACCGTAAGTGCAACTCACCCTTCAGAAGCGTCGGGGGAAGGGTTCCTACCTCGCCTGTTCCACCTAAACCGACCCCACCAACCCGACTGCCCGTGCAGAGTTGCTTGACCCTGAAACTTGCACAGGGGTTCCCTGGCCCATAGCAGGCTCTCTCCCTCTCTCTCTGTCTCTCCCTCACACATATACACACTCACACACGCACACTGATATCTGGGCCCGACACCCAGGGCCCCAACAGCGAACGGCTGCGTCCGAAGCAGGCGCCCTCGAGGATACGCAGCCCTGCCCGCTGATAAGCGCGGGCACAAGGGGCCGGAGCGCGTATCGGAGATGTGACCGCGGCTCCTCCACCAATTTGCTGCAATCGGCGGACAACGGCCGCACGATGAGGTGGGGCGATTCTCGTTTAGCCACACTCCTGGGAATTCCCTCAGGTCTTCGTTCTTTTCAGTTGGATAGAAGCATCCCTCTATGTTTTTGCTCGGCAATAGAAGTATTGCTCGTCCAAAACTACTCATACAGTTGTGCGGCTGAATCCACGGCGGCCGCATCCGCGAAACAGCCCAGGGATTTGCAGAAAAATAGTTTCTTGATTCAAGTGCAAGCTGACACAAGATGAAATTCACCATTTAAACAAGGCAATATTGTCTTCGGTATAATATTTTTCTCTTATTCGAAAAAAAATATCAGCCTGTTTCAAGAGTAAATTTGATCTTGTGTCAGCGTGCACTTGAAACAAGGAAAAATTTACTTGAAACAAGAAACGGTTTTTCTGGGTGTGGCACCACAGAGAAACTCGTTCGGAAAACCCCAGAGGACTTAAGCAATTTTGCTCACGACAACTCCCCCTCTGGCCCACTAGAAACTCAACTGGACACACGAAGACATTTCAAGAACTGTAGACTGTTCCCTCTTTGAGAACCATCAAAAATGACAAGAAAGCAAACCTTTTAGCAAACAACGCGTCCAGTTATCAACCTTAATGAGCTTCCTCGTGTTATTTGCCTCGGATCTCATTTGATTTTCGGCAGTGTGGTTTGATATTCATACGCTCGCCCGGGTCCCCGCCATACCGGCCTTGACGGCGAGAAAGGCTCGATGGCTGTTCGGCGGAGTCCCCGCCGCGCCCGCCTTAGGGAATGTCCAATGAACGGCGGCCCTGCTGGGCTGAGCGCAAGACGGATCCGCGCCCATTCGCCCGGGCGTTACCACATTGGCCAGAAAAATTGGCGACCGCTCCCGGATTGATAGTGTCAACCCAGAGGAGCGGCAAGACCGCGGTGGTTTTACACCCCTCCACCAGCCGGCCCCCTCCCCACCCACCGGCACGACTCTTTTCACAATCCCCGCGCCGCATCGCGCCGCCGCCCCGCGTCGAAGCCGCAGTTCTTGAATGGTCCCTCCCAAAGGGCCTTGCCTCCCTCCCTCTCTCGACCTCCCTGACAATGCCACCGCCCGCCCGCCTGTCCCCAGATGGGCTTCCAGATGGGGCCAGATGGGCTCCCAGATGGCCCACGATGGCCCCCAAGTCAATAGTCATGCACAGTGTTTGGGCCCAATTGGAGCGGCCCCCAACACTGTGCACACATATTACGCCCCTCATGAGCGTGCAGGGGACGGCGGGGGAAGGAAGATGGTGCGCAATGTTTCACAATACTTTCGAATCCCAAAAGAACCACAAGAAAATAGAATACAAAAATAAACACACGTGTGCATAAGATACAAAGAATCATACTCTTCTGTGGTATTGACGGTCGTAAGAGAAGGGGTCCGTAAAAGATATGACAGTAGCACTCGGAAAGAGCGAAAAGGGAGGCTGTAGAAAGAAACTCAGGTGAAAAAGAGGAGAGGTACAGATCAGGTGGGGAAAGATAGAAAAGAAAGGGAGTGGCAGAAGTCGGCCATCGCGCTGGGGTATCGGGAGGCGGGCCGGCCGCAGAACACCGCCGCCCTCCAGATAACGCAGTTTGTGAACTCCCATCGCTCCTCTGTATCAGATGGAATATCACAACACTATCGCGGCCAATAGCCGCCGCCCTTACGGCCCGCACTAACTAGTTAGTTAATTTCCCCCC
>NW_026268831.1:0-2275 GCF_000697945.3 Frankliniella occidentalis | reverse complement strand
GGGGGGGGTCGGGTAGAAAGTGGAACTTGCTTCTGATGTGCCTAGGGACAGCCGTGCACGCGAGACAGGCCCATCCCAGCCCAGCCACCGTACCCAAACTTTTCGAGCCCATCCACCCCCTCGTCCCGCCTTCCTTTCCCCCTTTCAACGATTTCGGCCCAAATGTTGTCTTAATCAAGCGCAATTTCGTTTTCAGCGGTCGGCCGTCGATGCAGCCCCAGGAGGCCATCCTCCCTCCTCTTCACCCCTCTTTCTCGGCCTTTCCGTGGGGAGGAGCGAGGCGTCGCCTGTGATCAGCTCCCTCACGCAGATGCTGCTTTGAAGCATTCAGAAAGGGACTCGAGAGCGAAGAGGGGTAGGGGGAGAGGAGGTGGAGGAGGTGGAAGAGGGAGGGAGAGAGAGAGAGAGAGATAGCGGAGGCAAAAAGATGGAGAGAGATGCCTGCTGCTGGTGCTGAGAGATTGCCCGCACACGCAGGTGGGCTTAAAAGAGGGCCGCCCCGCCCCGTTCTGCCCCGCCACGCCAGCACCCCACTGTCTGCCCGCCGCGCCGGAGACAGGAGTCGCAGCAGCAGTCCACATTAAAAATAATGGAAATCTGAATTTCAAATCACCGCGGGCGCCAAGTGAACGGCTCCATTCCAGCGCCGGCGGGCACATTGTCACCCCGCAAACCAAAATATTGAGCCGAGGGACGTAAACTTGTAAATGTTTCATCGCTCTCTCTCTCTTTCTTTTTACCCACCTCTCTCCCCCAATTCCTCTCCTCGCTCTGCCACCAACCCCTCCCCTCCACCGCAACCCCCTCTACCTCTCCACGTCCGCTTTTGTAAAGGTGGCAGCGCGTGAGAGTCATCACAGGTGCGTGCGGGGAAGGGCGGGGGGTTTACATGTAATCCCTTTGCAGGGAGTGCACCGGGAAAACAACGGAGGGTGACGGAAAAGTGCCCCCCCCCCACACACACACACTCAACGCTCAAGTGAAAATTAATCATTGTTCTATAGTGAGCTTTCCTGAAAAGAGAGCGGCCCTGTAGTTTGTTTTTCTTGGGGATTTGCCCCAGATACTTTCCCAAAGTGATTCCCCCGGCGAGCAAGCGATAGTGCTATGTAAAGCCGGCCGGGCCCTAGTGCTGCGCCGCTGCGCCGCCGCCTGCAGTCGCTGATACCACCTCTCTCCCGCCCCTTTTCAAATCTCCGCGCTGCGCTGCCGCGCGCCGATAGAGCGCAGAGCAGCGCCACTACACGGCCTATGCAGCCGCGGCTGTTCGCAAGCAGATTGGCCCCCAAAGCATTCGCCCGGCCGCGCGCGCTAGCTCCCCTTTAGTAACTCGTCCCGCGCGCTCAAATCGAAAAAAAATAAATAGGAAAACACGGTCGGATTGTTTTCTATTCCCATCAGTGGGAGAAAGGGTGGAACGGTTGGCTTTTGAAACGGAATGGAGCGGGGAAAGGGGCGGCGCGGACTACGACACTAGACCACCTCTCGCTCGCGAAGGGAACGGTTTGATCTGCCAGGAAAGTGGAAATGAAATAGACTTCAGTATGCGATGTTTGAAACCGAGACCATAGCGAGCGCTCCGTTCAGCGCTTTTGCCGTTGAGCAACACGTGCCCTCTGATGCCAAGGCAATTTGCCCGACATCTGACATCTAACATCCGTATATTACAATGTTACACTTCTCTATAAAATACTACTCTTAGAAACCTTCATATGAATACAACCCGACACAATCCCTATCATATATCCTCAAACAGCAATCTGCTGCACGGTAATAATTTACATGGAATGGATGACATTCAAAATGCTGTTTTACTACTACCATCTTATCCACATTTACGAAAACCGGATTATCTCTGATAGACAAATATTCCCGGCGCCACACCAATCCTAGTTTATCAGTAGTGTAAGTGTACGAACCTCCGTGCTATGCGGCTTAGCCCATCCTCGCCCCTCCTGCCGTAAGGGGCCACATAGCACCTCCCTGACGCCCCCTCCCCTTGCTGCTCAATGCGGAGCCCAGCTCATTAGACAACGCAATAGCAGCAGCAGCAGCAGCAGCAGCAGAGGTAGAAGCAGCAGCACCAGTAGCAGCAGTAGAAGCAGGGGCGAATCAGCAGTAGCAGCAGTGGAAGCAGTGGAAGCAGTAGCAGCAGAGGCAGAGGTAGAAGCAGCAGCGGTAGAGGCAGCAGCGGTAGAAGCAGCAGCGGTAGAGGCAGCAGCGGTAGAGGTAGCAGCGGTAGAAGCAGCAGCGGTAGAAGCAGCAGCGGTAGAAG
>NW_026268830.1:18791-19727 GCF_000697945.3 Frankliniella occidentalis | reverse complement strand
GCGTTTGATCCGTCCGGCCCGGCGCGAGTGCAGCTCGAGGGTTTCTTTGACCTTTCCCCTCCCCCCTCCGCCTCCGTGTCTCTGGCTGTCGAGGCGTATGCGAGGGGGCCACCACTTCAATTTAGGGTGTACACAGGATTACGTGATTACATGGATTACATGTGAATTTTAAGGGATTACACATGAATATTGTTGAAATTATGGCTCTAAATCTAAAACCATTAAATTTGGACAATAAGGTAAAATTTAGTGATAATGGTTTAAAATTTGGTCAAGTATTGCACGGAATACATGAGGATTACATAGGGATTACACCCTCACCTGTACACAGGATTACGCGAGTGGTGGCCCCCTCGGGCGTATGCGGAGCGTTTTCGCGCTGATCTGAGCTGCCGCGAGGAACCGTGCACATGTTTGACCCCCCGGCCCGGCCGGTGGTGTGGCTCCACCACGCGCGCTCGCGGAGATGGCGATCTTGGTCGCGACGACAGACGACGCGAATAAGCGTCTGCCATCGCTACGACGCACAAAGCGTCTCGCCCATTCATCCGACTGCTCCTCCTCGTGTGGCGATCGCGAGCATCACGCATGCGCCGCCGCTGTCGAGTCGTGCAGGCGGAGCTCATGCGAGACATGGCGCAAAAAAAAACAAAAATATTGCAATAAAAAAGATCGTAAACAGCCGAGTAGAGCGTCAATAGCCCCCCGTCTGCAACGGCGGCGCAGGGGGGAAGCTCGGCTCAACAAACTTGCAAAGTGCGCCCTCCTTGTGCGAGTGCAAGAGAGAGAGAGAGAATACTTGGGGGGGGGCATATTATGTCTGACTGCGATTACGACGATTTACTCATTTTAGAGAGGAGAGACGACTCTGGTTAGAAGCCATGCGCTAACGAGGTGCGCCCCTTGTGAGCTGCGCTGGTGAGGGTGGCCGGGGGG
>NW_026268830.1:11948-12515 GCF_000697945.3 Frankliniella occidentalis | reverse complement strand
CCCCTTATCCCACGTCCGCCCCGATCCCGGTCCGCACACTGCTCAGATCCTTGGCTGTGTCCCTCTAACCGCCTCGCTCTCTGCCTCCGCCAGGATGGGCAGCTTCTCTTCAGCGCCGTGCGTCGTGAACCCCGACAACCAGGACGACGGCGTGCTCGTGGACCTCCCCGGCGGCCGGCGCGCCACGCACGAGGACGTGTGCCGGTGGTGCGAGCGGCAGCTGCTCGGCACGCCGGCGCGGCTCCTCCCGAGGACGATGCAGGCCGTGGGCGAGCCGGGCGCCGCCAGCCCGGCCCGGGGCGCGCGCTCGCAGTGGCGGAACGGTGGTAGGTGTCGCCTCTGTAAACGTGCCGGTGCCGTTTGTGCACCACTACACTACGTGCCCGTGCGCCGGGGTCCTCACACCCGCCTCTTTCTGTTGCAGACGACTCGAACACGATACGCGTCATGCAGTGGAACGTGCTCTCACAAGGTAAGCGCCATTGCCTTGGTTCAACGGGAAAAGTCCGAGGGGAACTTCTCTAAAGAAAAAAACAAACAAGAAATGATCAATTTTAAAAAGTCCAA
>NW_026268830.1:3580-4558 GCF_000697945.3 Frankliniella occidentalis | reverse complement strand
CTTAGAAATGTTTGTTTAATATACTTTACTATTGTTCTTACTTTTTTTTGGTTGTATTCTCATGGATAAGTAAGTTGAAAACTCCGTGCCATGTCTTCACCCGTGACAAAAGAACTATTTGACACGTGCGATTCTGGTGTAGGAAAGAAGCCAAGTAAAGTACCGATTGGTACTAACCACTTATTGTATCGTCAAAGAACATTGTTCTTCATCTTAGGCTGTGTGCTTGCTTCATATAGCATGCTCTGTACATAAAATAACTTTTACTTTGATTTATAAGGTAAATATTTATTTATTTTTGATCTATTTATAATAAAAACACAATGAGTTACAAAAGAAGTCGCAGTTATTCTACTTGCCTGCTTTTCCTTTCTGCATTGCTAATGGTGACTTTAAAGCAAAATACCAGACAAGCAGTTTAACTGTAAAATATCTCTGACCTCCTCAATTTTCATCATTAGTCTTTTTCTTTCTTTCTGTTCTTCGAAAGAAACTGAAAAACAGATTTTTAAAAAAATATTTTCATAGTAGTTGGGTGGATCTTTTTTCTTATGGCCAATATGTAAAAGTTCACACAGGCCTGCATATGTTGAAACAATATCACAGACTTAATAAAGCTGTCACAATGACAGAGATCAGAGATCAACAAACTACATAACATGTTTAAGGGAAATTTTTTCTCAGACTATTTACAAAAGTTTAAAAAAAAAAACGTAATTCACAAACAGCAAGACTTTGTCAATGCCTGAAAGTGATAACTTTCATGAGATCAAGGAAAGCATTATCACCATTGAAAGGTTTCCTCGTGCACAAAGTTCTTTAGAATTGAGAGCTATGAATCTCCTGTTTACAAAGTAAACGCTAAATCTCAAATTTAAAAACATTTTTTTGTAAGTAATCCTATAATTAACATACGTACAAGGAGGCAGTGGGGCACCAAACAGAGCCAACAATGCCTTTGTTGAAAAAGAGATCAAT
>NW_026268830.1:0-2279 GCF_000697945.3 Frankliniella occidentalis | reverse complement strand
AAAAATAATCTACTAATTGGTTTCATGAGGCATTTAAAAGTACCACACGACTAAAAAAACGCCGCAGGATTTCGCACATGGCAGTTATCGCCACAAAAAAAGAGTTGAAAGAGTTGAAAACAAAACAAAGCGAAGAGAAAGAAAAGAAAACTGTTTCATACCTGAGCTCGTTGACCCCTCGCTGTCCCCTGTCGACCCGGCTCTTCTGGTGTGCGCGTGGGCGCTGGCGTGCGCGTGGTCCTTCCCGCTGTGGTTCTTGACGTGCTTCCGGAGCGAGGAGGGGTCCGTGTACCGCTTGGAGCAGCCGGGTACCTGGCACGCGTATGGTTTCTGTGGACATGGAGAGAATGACTTTTGATGCTTTCCATTACAGGCACGCCTTCCAGGAGGCAGGCGTCGGCACTCACCGTGTCGAAGTGGGTGCGCTGGTGCTTGGCGCGGTCCGAGGAGTTGCTGAACGCCTTGTTGCAGCCGGCGAACTGGCAGCAGTACGGCCGCTCGCCGGTGTGGGACCTCTGGTGAATCTTGAGGTTCTCGAGGCGAGAGAACGCCTTCGGGCAGCCTGGGAACTACAAAGAAGGGGGAAAAGGTAAGTGTCAGAGCCCGGAGTTGGTGGCGCTACACAAACCGGCGAGGGACCCGCACACTCACCGGGCACTTGTTGGGCTTCTCGCCGGAGTGGACGCGCATGTGGATGAGCAGCTTGTAGCGCGCGTTGAAGGGGCGCGCGCCCCGCGGGCAGCACTGCCACAGGCAGGAGAAGTCCTCGCCGCGCCGCGGCTCCACGTGCACCTTCTCGATGTGGCGGACGAGCGGCGCGCGCCCGGGGAACTGCAGGCCGCACTCGGCCCAGCGGCACTCCGAGACCACCTCCTCCCTGCAACAAGCGGCCCGAGCCGGGACACCGCGGGTTATAGTCCGGGCGCTCCTTGGGGGGGACGGTGACCCCGGCCAAGTACCACCCTTACAGACTCACCTCGGGTCGTCCTCGTCGCTGACGTCCTCGTTGCTGTTGCCGCTGCTGCTGAGCCGCTGGCGGTGTGCTTGCGGGAACGGATCGTCCCCGGAGTGGACGTTGCTGGCCAGGAACACGTCGTCGTCCTCGTCGTCCTCGTCATCGTCCACATCGTCGTGGGCAACGTTTATGTCGTGCAGGCCCTGGAGGTCCTCGCTATGCGGACGTTGGCGGGTCACCACTTGGTTAAAGGACGCGGACGTCGAGAACACCTCTCCACCAAAGGAGGCAGGACGCTGTCGGAGCAGGTGCCCGAAGTTGCCCTAGGACACGTCGTGTTCAAGTCATTAGCCAAAACGGAAAATGATACTTGTCTTGCCAAAGAGTTTTTTTAGCGAGGTCGGGGCACACGGGCATTCCTCTTTCCACCTTTCCACTCACCTGGTGCTGACCCCGCAGGTCAGGGCGGTACGAGATGGCTGTGTTGGACGGCCTGATGTGGTCCCCGATGACGTCCCCACGAGAGGGCACGCCCAGGGCGCCGAGCCCCACGCCGCTGCACGTCACTCCGGAAACCATGTCCACGACGTTGGCCCCGGTGTGCAGCAGGATGCTCTGGGGCTGCTGCTCGGGGGTTGGCGTTGGGGGTGGCGCGGTGGCGGCGGCGGCGAAACGCCGGGAGCCGGGGATCATGTGCGGCAGCCCGCCCGGCAGGATATCCGGCTTCATGTCGACGCACTCGTCCACTCCGTTGTCCTCCACCACCGGTGATGACGCAAAGTCGGCGTCCGCGTCTTGCCTCCAGTACTGGAACGCGTCCACAAACAGGCTCTTGGTGTCCAGCTGGGAGTCCAGTTGGGTCTCCAACGGCGTGCCCAGCTCCAGCAGCGGGGTGTCCATGGCGTCCATGGCATCCAGGCGGTCCCCGGTGTTGAGTCCCGGACCGGCGTCGAGGGACAGGTTGCCGCTCCGCAGGTACATGACCTGGAAGTTGCCGTTCTCGGCCACGGAGAGGAGCTCGGGGCCGGGCGCGGGCACGAGGCTCAGGCAGCCGACGGTGCCGTGCTGGTAGGGCGAGGGCGCAAAGTGTCGGGAGTCCAGCAGCATGGCGTCGGCGAGGGGGCCGGGGTCGGCAGGCGCGCGTCACACGAAGGGGATGCAGCACCGGAGCACACCGCGGACCGCCGAGACGAGCAGGCCGAACAGGACGGAGCACAGGCAGCCACAGCACATGGCCCCGGGGTGCGCACGGGACGACACGCAGAGCACTACTCACGGTGCCGGCCGGGGCGCGGGGGCAGCCAGCGCCTCGCGACAACCCCCC
>NW_026268829.1:3729-4191 GCF_000697945.3 Frankliniella occidentalis | reverse complement strand
TCTCTCTCGTCATCCAGTACAGCGCCTGGTGCGCCCCGCGATCCAGGGCAGCCTCCTCCATCAGCTCCTCTTCAGCGGCGCTATTTCAGTCGTGAACGCGAGCTACCAGTGCAGCTGGTAGACGAGCCGCATCTTCCGGGCCGCCCTCCTCGGCCATGTCTGGGCGTTTCAAATGGAAGTCAACACAACACATGCAACCAAGTCTGAACTAAAGGCCGTCATAATCAGCTAATACATACCACCCCTGTTATGCATTACCTGATGTTTAGCTCAGAGTAGTAGGAGTAAATAGGCTATCGCTCAGCCAATTACATGTAATCACAGTTAACTTTGGGATATTACAGGTATTTTTACGAGGGGGTATTCACTTCGGATTTTCGTGTACAGACTACTCCGTATTACGGGTATTACGCGTATTACCGAGTATTAACCGAAACTTTATGTGGTATCTTCGGTCGGTGA
>NW_026268829.1:2634-3628 GCF_000697945.3 Frankliniella occidentalis | reverse complement strand
AAAATTATGAAAACATCATTTACAATTGTTAAGTAAAAGTGAAGTTTATTTCTATTTTCAGTCTTCAAAATGCGTTAATACCCGTGACTATCGATCACTTTCTTTTATTTTTCGCTGGAACTCATCGTACGAAATCTCGTTCGCATACGCGTTCATAGCGTGCGACCCGTCGCCCTGGTGCAGCGCTACCGTACGTATCATTTCTGGTTTGGTTGACCTCATGTCGTATGCCCAGCCCATCTTTGCAAAGAAATCAAGCCACTTCGTGGTAGCGTTCATGAATAACGTGTGCTCTGACGCTTTGTAGTCCCATGGAAAGGTGTGGTGAAAATTGTGCCAACCCTCACCAATTGAAAGAAAAGATACAAAGAAATTTTCGGATGCGTTGATTTGCCTTAAAACCGATAATTAAAAAGTGTTAAAGTATAATTTACACAAATATGGGCTCAAGAGAGTTAATTTCATTGTCGAAAGGAACTTACGTGTCGTAAGGTCTTGAACCGTAAATGTGCGCAGCACTGTTGACGAGCCACGTGACGTTTAAGAGCCCGACAGTGCGGCAAAGGGTAGCCGACAAGGATATGATCCACGTCTCGTTCCAGCAGTAGACAGGGATTAGCAAGGGGACCAAAAGGGCAAAAATTAGCTTGAGGGGCCAAAAGTAGCTACGAACAAAAAACTACACGTCAATTTCCCAGTACTGATATGAATATTTTTAAAGGTGTAAAATGGTTGTACCGTTGGTGCCACTGGACAACAGGATCAGCTAAGACATCACTAATGTTCACTTTAGCACCTTGCCGCAGCACCTCCGGGTGCTTGCGTTGCATAAGCCAGCCCACGTGAGCGAAGAAAAATCCTCTCTTGGCGTTATGTGGGTCTGCGTCGGTCTCGGTAAATTTGTGGTGCACCCGGTGATCCCTCACCCAATTGGGTATGGTGTTCTGCCAACATAAGAAAGAAAATAGAAAATATCTAAATTTAAATGCAAAGT
>NW_026268829.1:2249-2584 GCF_000697945.3 Frankliniella occidentalis | reverse complement strand
AGTAGGCTAAATCTTGTAAATGCGAAGTGCCACGTGGTGTACACATGCAATAATGTTAGAAGTATGATATTGTGCCATACAAGTTCCCTCTTTGATGGAGGAAGTTGCTGTGGCGAGCTCTGGATGTGCTTTTCATACGACGTTGTTGCCGTGCCCGTTGGCTGAAAGGCCGAGAAATTTCGCTGCTTAGCCTCCATTGCAGCGCTGGAAAAATGAAATTGAAGGAAACATACAATTAAACACAAATATTAGGGGCTACCTAGTCCAAAAATCTCTTTAGCCGCATGGAATCCACATGAACCGTGTTTTGTGGGGAAAAGAACGATTTCTATGTG
>NW_026268829.1:0-280 GCF_000697945.3 Frankliniella occidentalis | reverse complement strand
GTCAACCACGTGAATGAGCCTTCATATCGGTTAGCCGATCACTGAGTGTTTCATGTTCGTGATCTGTATATATAAGGCCTCCCTTCAGTTAATTTCAGGTTCATCGAATGTCGTGGGAGGGAAGGCGTAATGGCGCTTCCTCACAACAAACGGACATGCATATAATGCGTGTGATGACGTCGAGGCTTAGAACAGGCCTTGCAGAGCATTCATTGCGTTAAATTGCCTGCAAACTTTATGTGAATGGAGGCCACTCCTCCTTTCTGTGCAAATTGACGCC
>NW_026268828.1:10432-11248 GCF_000697945.3 Frankliniella occidentalis | reverse complement strand
GCCCTGCCCGCCGTGCCCGCCGTGTCCTGCTCCGCAGCTCCGCCCACGCTCTAAGCCAAGATCGCCCCTGCTTATGCGCGCCGTCGCCCCGCCCCGGCCCGCCCCGGCCCGCCTAGTCCGGTCCGATGGCACACTGTTCCTGGATGGCACGGGGCACTCTGCTCCGCTCTGCTCCTCGCTCCGCGAGGCCCAGGCACTCCTAGGGGAGGCTAAAGGCAGGGCGAGGCGTGACGAGAAATGTGACGGGGTGCAAATCAGATCCCTCAGATATAGACATATATAGACTATTTTGTTTGTTTGCATGCACCACCTGCTGTTTACTTGCCATTTTCTGTTCGTGGCGGGCAACGCGTAGTACATGCTCTCGACGATAGAATGGGGCCAATTTTCTGGCAAACTTGTCATGGAAAGACCCCATTCCCCCCGCCCCTGATCCCGCACCGTCCTGCTTTGCATGCTGAGTGGCCGCGGTGATGGAGCAGGCAGAGCAGGCGGGCCAGCAGGCCCCACGCGCCGCGCGTCGAAGGGGGAGGGAGAAAAAAGAAGGGGGATGAGGATGGAGGTGGGATGGGCTGCAAGCGACAAGTCACTCGCCGCTGGGAATAAACGCTTACGAACGATTAATCGTCTCGGCGGCCAACAGACAGCCGTCAGAAAGTTAGCCAAACTTTGACCGGCGGCAAAAAGCCATGTCGGGGTGGTGTTCGGCGCATGGTGCCGCGGGCGATGCTAGAACAGTACTCCTCCGCTCCGGATGACGCTGCTCCGGGAGCCGGGCTCCATAACGCGTGCCGCCGGACAATATATATGTGGGGG
>NW_026268828.1:3677-4162 GCF_000697945.3 Frankliniella occidentalis | reverse complement strand
GGGGGGAGCTGGCCGCGCACTAGCCGGTGTGAAAGGCGGCGGAACTTGGCGTCAGGGAGGCGCCTTTCCTTTTACGCCGGGGACGGTAAAGGGCTCCCGAAATGGTTCTCGGCTCGGTTCTCGCGAGGTCCTTGGGTCCCCCTCCTCGCCTTGCTTCCGCCGCTCCTCGGCCCGCGGCGGGGATACGCGCTTTTAACTCTCACCCGCTCTGCCGCACTGCCCCCCCCCCCCCCAACATCTCGTATGGAGAGGAAGGGGGAGGGAGTTGGGGGAACGGGTGGGCGTCCTGCGACCCCGGAGGACTCTAGAAACTGTTGGCTGACCGTGAGTGCACACGTGTGTCACGTATCACGTGTCACGTCAGTGTGCCCGCGCACCCGCCCGCACCACCGCGGCACACCAAACAGACGAGACAAGCGGCACCCGCGCGTGGGCGGCGGCGAGGGGACGGGACAGGAGGAAGGGGCAGGAGGAAGGGGCAGGAG
>NW_026268828.1:2235-3627 GCF_000697945.3 Frankliniella occidentalis | reverse complement strand
GGGAGGTCCAGCTGCTGCCGCCAGCCGTCCGAGGGAAGCCCTATCCGTGCTGCTGTTATTGCCAGTGCCTTTGGCGGAGGCACGCCGGAGGCCTCTGGAATAAAGTCCTCGGAAGCCCCCCGACTACAAGCGCGGCCCGCCTTGGGGACATAGGAGTTCCAGCCAGTTCTACGAGGGAGTTCCATAGAGAGCGAGAGAGAGAGAGAGAGAGCCATCGTCGAAATCAGGAGGGAGGGCCCAGGCCAGGGCCCAGGCCAGGGGCGGCCACGGCGAGAGGACGGTGGAGAGGGCAGGCGGGGCCGCGCTGTCCGTCCCAATAAACATCAAGTCAAGGCCGCTTTTGTTCCACATCACACAGGCGGGCCAGAGCCGGAGGCGGCGCCCCAGGGGGCTCCAGGCGGCCTCCTTGTCCACCTACTGCTATAATACGCAAACCATCAGATCCACCGCCCGCCCGTTCGCTTCCCCGGTGTCGGCGTGTGCCGTTGCCGTGTGCCGTGCCGTGTGTGTCCTGGCCCCGGCGGCGCGGTGCGCGAGGACGGTGCCCGGCTGGAGCGGCTAAGCCCAATTTATTATACGTTTGTGCGCACCGCGGGCGGGCGTGGGGCGGCGGAGTGGAAGGCTACAAAACAGCCCCCCCGTTGTAACACCCGGGCAACGCGCAACGACGAGAAGCGAGGCGTGGCCACCACTAGGCGAGGCAGGTGGGCCGGACAGAGTGTGGGCGGCGCGGCTATTGCCAAGGGCTCGGCCACGGGGCCCTGAGAGCGAGGAACAAACATTACAAAAGAAACGTAATAATGGAAGCTACCCCGCTCTCGGCTGACGGCGCGGAGCAGCGCGGCCACGGAATGCGCAAGGGGAAACACGCCGCCGTGGACTCAGAAGGAAAGGAATTGGGTCCCCCGCTATGCGAGCAGCAGCACAGCAGCAAGGACTCGCCCTCCCGCTCGCCCCTGCGCGCGCACGCGCTCCGATAATAAGAAAAATCTGCTCTTAGTCCGTAAGGAAAATCCTCGAGAGGAATCTGGAAAGTTTCGCTGCGCTGCGCTTCTTTCGCGGCCCGACGACTCCTTGAACAGTTCCAGTAGCAGAGAGTGCGGGTGGCTGAGGGGTGAGGAGGGGGGAACTGCGCAGCTGCGCGGAGACATGCAGACTCAACGGGCTGAGCTGACATGATGCGGGCCCGGCCCGGGCGGGCCACGAATACCGCATGCCGCACAGTGCTCTCTCTCTCTCTTTTCTCTCTCTCACACACGCACACATACACACGGGTCCCCCTTCCCACCCTCTCCGTGTACGTTTCCTCCCCGCCACCTCTAAAGAACCTCTTTACGCACTACACGTTTCTCGCGTACTACTTGCGTGCTGCTAAACTGCTTGAAGTTTCAC
>NW_026268828.1:0-1965 GCF_000697945.3 Frankliniella occidentalis | reverse complement strand
CCTCGCCCCCGCTTCGTGCGCGAGTTGTAATTGTCAGTCCCGATGGAGCGCGGTGGACTCGATTAGGGCGGCCGGCGGCGTGGACACGGCGTGGACACCACCCGAGCCATTTGCCACTGCCAAATGGTCGCCAATGGAGCAGCGTCGGACCGCGCGGGGGAGAGCGGGGCGGGGGCTGCCATTGGCTGTAAACACGGGCGATTAGGGAGTGCCTGCCTGGCCCGCGAGGCCTGCCTGGCCTCAGGACCACAACGGCTTCACGCACCGACGGCCAGACAAAACTTTGAAATTCTGAAAACCACGGGTAATCAGCCGCGGCTCGCATATGTTTTGATTAAAAGATAACAAGGAAACTGAGACCTAAATTTAAGGGCGAGAATTTTTGTAACAAGGTAAAAGGATCCTTGATCCGATCCTAAATGTTTGTTTCCTCTCAGGGAAAGACTTAATTTGCCATATTTGCCTGACTGTCGAAAACAAATAACTTAGGCTGTCAGCTTGGCAAGCGTCGCACTTGGTTCAGGGTGAAAATTGTTCCTTCTTGTCGAAGGACCATCGGAACGCCCCATGCAGTTTTCCCTATCGCGTCCTTGAATCCTTCCGATGGTCCTTTGGACATCAAGGAGCAGTTTTCACGGTGTTGTTAGAACATAAATATTTGTTTGCATTATCGATTCTTATACCAGGTGGCTGATTAACGCCCCGCACTTCCGTAGTTAAACTGGTTAAACTGAACCGCATATGCACGGGTGCGGGCGAGTTTGCCTATCCTCGCGCACCACACGGCTCTCTATGGCCCCGTGGGAGTAGGCAATCCGTCCGCATGCGTGCATGCGGTACAGAATAACTGCGAAAGTGCGCGGCGTGAATCAGCCACCTGGTAATTTAGCCAAGCTTCTCCCTCACTCAGAAAAGCGTGTTCTTGTATCATACGCGCAATGTACTTGGATCGACTACATGATCGTCTTAAGTACAAAGTACAAGTATACTTGACTATTTCGGCCAAAATCAACTTCAACAATTTGTTCGCGTCCTGCAAAAGCCGTCTTAGCTAGGGTATTTCATGTCACGCTAACAGCTAACAAATTACCCATCCCAGCGAACTCAGTTTATCCGTGTTGTTGCAGCGCGCCCGCATCACCGTTGACCCGCTCCAACACGCCATGCCGGCCGCCTGACAGTCAACGTGGCCAGCGGCCATGTCGTCCACGTCACCCATATCGTCCCTCTGCAAGATAGGCCTCTGCTCGCGGCAGAAGCCCATCAAGGTCATGGTGCTGGGGCAGGGCGGCGTCGGCAAATCAGGTAAACAGCAGTCGAGCAGCTCGGCCAGCTGGAGAGTGGGGTGCTGTAAAATGCTTGCTCACTCTTTGCAAGCATTTTACAGTACTCACTCTACAGGGCACTCGAAGCTCGTCCATCGGTTTGGTGTTTGTAGCATCGGGTAGCATCGATGGTTCCGTCAGGCTTTGGGCCCTGGCCCCGGGCGGCCTGTAGGCGGGCGTGCCCGGGGGCGGAGATCAGGTTCACGACGGAGAACGATGGTGAAGCGTCCGGAGGGCGCGCGCCGGAGGGGTGGTGTAAATGTTTGGGGGTGGGGGGTGGTGGAGAGCGGGGGTGATTGCACAGCTGGGAGGGCGGTTTGCACAGAATCTGTCTCACTAATTTCCAATTTAGGTCAGAGTCTGGCGAGAGGCGCGTGGGGTCTAGATGGATCAAGTCTCGGCGTGGAGGCAGGCTGCCCGGGGACGCGTGGAGGTGGAGCGAGGGACTCGCGGAGGGAGAAGAGACAAGCCGCGAGAGGAAAGAGTTGACTGCGTCGCGTGCATGCGCGGCGGGCAGCGGGCTGGGGTTGGCAGCGGCATGCTGTATCAGGCTGGAGGGTCTCGCCTTTCCGGGTGTAAAAGAAGAAACCGACCCCTAGGGATGGGAGGAGGAGAGGATGGAGACGGAGACAAGGGGGGG
>NW_026268827.1:7793-8129 GCF_000697945.3 Frankliniella occidentalis | reverse complement strand
GACACTAGTAAATTATTTTCTTATATACTTTACACAAATTATCAATAAAAATTCAAAAGTCCTTTTTGCCCATTTATTACCCTTTCCTTCACACACTAATTTAATTAGTTAGTTAACATGTTGCGTTGAGTCCCAGGGGTGTCCCCTTTTACATGCTATTGTGGCCATACTTGTGGTCTTGAGGGAATCAACGTGTTAACAACTCTATCAAATGTTATTTCTTGTGGTCTGAGCGTCCTCGGTCCTCGCATTGAAAAGGGTAGCAATATCTTTGCAAAAGTTACCTTAGCAATAATAGGAAGACTTTGTTTGTTCCGGTTCCTAAGACTGTGAGTG
>NW_026268827.1:2496-3028 GCF_000697945.3 Frankliniella occidentalis | reverse complement strand
TGCTATACACTTGAAACGCAAATGTGCGACTGTCTGCCATGAATACACGCATGGTCATAACAGCATGCAAAAGATGGTAGGCAACCCGCCCGCCCGCCAGGAATGCGGTACAGCATAACTACAGAAGTGCGCGTGGTGAATCAGCCACCTGGTATAATAGGCGTAGAAGACACATGTCAGCGACCGAGCCCGCCATACCCTCAGCAGACCACTACAGTGGGTAGACCGGGGTAGCTACGCGCCGCCGCGGCGTTGTCGTGGACGTTGACGTGGACGTTGTCGTGGACGTTGTCGTGGACGTTGTCCTATGGAGGTTGTCGTGGTCGTTGGACGTTGTCGTGGACGTTGTCCTGGACGTTGTCGTGGACGTTGTCCTGGACGTTGTCCTAGACGTTGCCCTATGGGCGTTGTCCTGGACGCTGTTGTCGGCCTCTCGCCTGAGAGTGGTGTGGCCGTGGCCGCGCCCCCAAGTTCACGGTCATGATCCCGCTCCCGGAGTCTGCCGCCGCCGCCGGGCCTGGGCCGGGCCCAC
>NW_026268827.1:479-791 GCF_000697945.3 Frankliniella occidentalis | reverse complement strand
GATTCAAAACTCGCGCCCTCAGCGGATTTAGGCGGTATGGTGGTCAGTACACTGGGGATCGCCCAAAGGGTACGTCCGTTTTTCTCCGCATTCGTTTAGTAAATTATGGGAGCTCGGCGCCTGCGAGACTCGTGGTAGGCCACCCAGCACAACACGCATGCACAGCAAGCAAGATGTTGCCTATCTATCAGGCGCCGCGAGAGCTTGCTTGCACGGGCTGAACTTGGCACTTCCGGAACGGCGAATGAAGGACGTACTTCCTGGACGACACTCTATGGACCACATTTTTGCAGAGCTTCCCAGATATCTAGG
>NW_026268827.1:0-429 GCF_000697945.3 Frankliniella occidentalis | reverse complement strand
CACTGGGGATCGCCCAAAGGGTACGTCCGTTTTTCTCCGCATTCGTATGGTAAATTATGGGAGCTCGGCGCCTGCGAGACTCGTGGTAGGCCACCTCGCACAACACGCATGCACAGCAAGTAAGATGTTGCCTATCTATCAGGCGCGGAGAGAGCTTGCACGGGCTGAACTTGGCACTTCCGGAACGTCGAATGAAGGACGTACTTTGTGGACGACACTCTATAGACCACATTTTTGCGGCGCTTCCCAGATATCTAGGTTTGAAAAACAAAATATGCCCTGCATGACAAAATCGCAGATGTCATCCACATTTGCAGGTGGGTGGGGTCAATTGAGTCAATTATCCACCTGGTACCTGCACTGAAAATGCAAATGTGTGAATGTCGCTCACCTGCAGGTGAGCGACATTTTATTCGTACACTTGGGGGG
>NW_026268826.1:12751-13123 GCF_000697945.3 Frankliniella occidentalis | reverse complement strand
TGTTGAACAGCGGGAACACGTAGCGCGCCAGGAAGCGCTGCGTCGCGCTCAGGCCCTCGGGCCAAAGGAACACCGCGCGCATGTAGAACACCGGCATCTGCAGCACGCCGGCCGCCTCGTCCTCCTCCCCGTCCTCATCCCCTACTGCTACAGGCGCCAGTCCAGCCTCGAGTCCTTCACTTTGCCGCGGCGCAGAGTGTCCCTCCTGGTGTACGCCAATGTCCGTTAAAATATCTTCAAATACTTTACAAATACACTAGGAAAAAATACAGTAGGAAAAAAATTCACTCAGAAAAAACAAAGGTGCTGCTTTGCAATTTTTATGGGGTGCAGCATCATTTTTAGAGGTGCTACTGCACCAACACCTTTGTA
>NW_026268826.1:8597-9106 GCF_000697945.3 Frankliniella occidentalis | reverse complement strand
TAGTTCAAATATTTCTGACCAGGGGATTATCCAGAAAGTACGTCCGTCATTCGGCGTCAAGCCAAGCCAAGTACTGGGTGTTTCATAAAAGACACAGGTGCGGGCGGGTTTGCATACCCAAGGGGCAATGGCGCCTTACGGGCAGAGCGGGTAGGCAAACCCGACCGCACCGTCTTTTAAGAAACTCCCGGTACAGCCCGGTTCAGCCTATGCGCGCTCTCATAGCGCCCGATAGGTAGGCACTATCTTGCCTGCATTGCAAGCGTATGTACTACAGAGCGGCGTACCCTGCGTCTCACAGGCGCCGAGCTTCCGTCATTTGCCGAATGTATCTGGGAAAAAATGACGTACTTGCTGACTTTTCTGGGCGACCGCTTCAACCAGTGAGAGCGCCTGCAGCGCGCTGGGTAGGCTTACCCGCCAAGCAGCTGAGTGGAGCCTGCGGCCAGCCCTGGCCTGGGCGCCGCCTGCCGCAGTGACTGGGTAGTGCAGGGTCATCGGGTGGGGGT
>NW_026268826.1:6285-7249 GCF_000697945.3 Frankliniella occidentalis | reverse complement strand
TGTCACTGAAAAGCAAAATATATTTTGTCACTCTTCTCTGATTCAACCGAGTTGAATTGTTCATACAGTACTTGAAATTACATTAAGTTCCTGTTTGAATCAAAAAGCTTTGCTGCCTCAGACACCTTACAGTGATAGTGCCTTTTTAACTGCCTGATGAGACAGCAATAATTTCTTGTCACATTTTTGATGTCAACTGGACAGAGAGGCGTTCTGCGCTAGCAGCAAGTTGAATAACTTGTTCAGAAGCATTGATCTTGTGGTGTTCTAAATAACTTCGGCTGTTTGCCTCTGTGTCCTCAAGATAATACCTGTAAAAACATTCAAGAAAAAACTCAAACTCTACTTCCAGCCTTTTTGTTTTTGTTGGGTTAGCTATTTCATTACTTACCTGTAGTTAACCATAATACCACAGGAATTCCCTAATCCCCGAGGAGATAAATCTGCATGCCAATTTATTCTCCACATAACAGCACCATTTTTCAAGTGGAAATTAGCTATGAACACAAAATTAGATACATTAGGTGAGATAGATAGAGAATACATTTTATGTAAAATCAATGTAAATTTATCTGTCAACAAAAAACCATAATACGCACCAACACCGTTTAGTGCTGCACTGCGATGTTTCTCTAAGTAGAGGTACCTTGCACACATGCGCATGAGAGGTTCCTTAAGAAATGCTACCAAATCTGGATTATCAAGCCAAGCATTTGATTTTAAGAGTCGTTGTAGTTCTGTTGGCCATTTTTCTCCTAAGATCTTTTGTATTGCTGTGCCTTCATCAGGAGATAGCACCTCATCTTCATCTAAACAATTATTATTATTTTTTAATAATCTAACATTCAAACATATTGGTTAATACAAGAGAATTCTATTTAGTCATATTTTTTCCTAATAAAAATTGATCTGTTAGACAGAGGGTACCGGGTCATGAACGTTCTCCAGTGGGAGGAGACCACCA
>NW_026268826.1:0-640 GCF_000697945.3 Frankliniella occidentalis | reverse complement strand
ACTTTTTCTCACTCTTTTTCTACTAGAAAAAAAAAAGTTCGATTAAAAAGCAATAAGACGCAACGTCGGGGAAGATTTCGACGAAAAGATATATGTCAAATTAGTAGTTAGCGCTTTCCGGCCGGCCAGCCAAAGGTGACGCCTGGGTTTGCTGTAGCCGCCTGTTAGAGCCCATGCTCGCCAGGCGGCACCTTTGGCTGTCCGGTCTATACAACTGAGAGCAATAGGGTATTTCAGAGCTGGAGGTGAAGAAGTAAAATGGAAGAACAAAACGCGCACTGCGCATGAGCAGACGCCCCCCACTCCATCCCCTGCTTCCCCCACTCCACGTCTGCGCATGAGCAGTGAGCGTTTTGTTCTTCCATTTTACTTCTTCACCTCCAGCTCTGAAATACCCTATTTTGTCGCTCCCATAGACGAGGCATGTTATATGTTTAGACCACATCCTGCGAATGTGCATCCTTCATCGATGCCCCCCCCCCTTTCCTACCCTTCCATCCCCTCTCGTGTAAGGTTCCTGCGCGTCCTACTTTCACGGTCGGGTCGGGCCACAACGTAATGAGCCTGTTCAAGGGGAGCCTGTTGCTCCCCCCTGTGTTCCCGTGGGCTGGGCTCCTGACAGCTATGTGGTGGAGGGGGG
>NW_026268825.1:15722-16215 GCF_000697945.3 Frankliniella occidentalis | reverse complement strand
AGATGTCAGTTTTAACTACGCGAGACTATAGTCTGCTAGTTTTAACTGCAAAACGTTCAAGTATCTCTGTTTTAACTGGCAAGACTGCCCAGTCGTTCGGTTGAGTATCTCTGTTTTAACTGGCAAGAACTGTCCAGTCGCTCGGTTTGAACTGTACGTCGAGGGGTCGTCAACTTCGATATTCCTCCGTACACGGACTGATATTACCTCAAATATTACACCAATATTTGCCATATTACTGGTAATATTACCTCGATATTACACATTTTCTTGTATTATGACGTCACAGCTTGAAAATTGGCTCAATATTACCAATATTATTTGTAATATTCAATATTCCTCCGTACACGGCCAAGGAGAGTTGACGACCCCTCGCTGTACGTACACATGTCCAGCCTATTAGTTTAATTTATACGAGCATAGCTCCCAGGAACACCGTGTTTATTGTTGGTTTCAAGTGTCGATTTCTTCCTACAAAATAGCACACCCTGGC
>NW_026268825.1:12691-13767 GCF_000697945.3 Frankliniella occidentalis | reverse complement strand
TTTAGTGAAGAGTACAAAAATACCTATGTAGACTTTAATATGGAAGGGCTTCGACATAAAGTCTTGCCCAAACAGGCCAGCTGCTCGCCAGAAAGACGCCTCGGCAGGCGATCGACGTGCTAAGTGGGATTACTTGTCGGATTGCACGGAGCCACAAAGCCTCTTTATTTTTCCCGTCTCTTTTTTCTCCCCCCGAGGAATCTCAACGTTTCCGTGTGGAACTTCCATATGCATAATGAAAGGAGCGGTGGCGGGTCTACGACAGGAAAAGGATAAAACGCCCTTAGGCAGGAAAAACTTTTGCATCGACCGAAAAAGAGGTGAAAAAGAAAGCGACGAGGCGACGCCGGCCATGCCCCCTGCTGCTGCATTTGCTTTGGAGAGACGCAGAGGGTCAGCCTGTTAGCCTGTCAGGCTGGCGAGTCCGTTCGCCATATATTTCGGTCGAAAGGGAATTTCATTTTTGAAAGGCCTTCCAAGTTTGGGAGCAGGCCGGCATCCCCGAGCAGCTGACGCGGTCAGACGTAGGCGAATTATTATTTTTTGCCGGACCATCGTCGTGTATATCACGCGTCCCTATCCGCTCCTCCATCTCACGCCGACGAAAAACAAGTTTAAAACAAAAACTTTAGCAGCTGTATGACCGTAATGACCGTAGTCGCGGCTGCCACACCAACAATCATTATTTGCGGACGGCTAACGAACTTGGCTTCCATCCTATCGTATCTCCCGGCCTCTCGCTCTGCTGCCTGCTCGTCCACTCGACTAACGCGCTCAAAAGAATCCCCCCCCAGACCGGGAGCCCGCAACAACGCGTGAAAATGATGTATCGCATTTTCAACACCCCTCCTCATCCCTCCGGCGCGCTGAGTGACGCTCTCCGAATCACGCGAATGAGAAATGACTGCGAGCTCTTCTGAAGGGCCGGGGCTGAAAAGGGAGGAGAGGGGAGGGGGGTTGCTTCCGGGTCTGCCTAACTGGCACGGGGCAGCTAACAAGAGTTCGCACTATTGTTGGGGTCCTCGGGAGTCGAGATGATGCGCGGAGGGGGCGGGGATTTGTAGGGGAATTGAGGG
>NW_026268825.1:6555-7151 GCF_000697945.3 Frankliniella occidentalis | reverse complement strand
GCGGGGCAGGGCGGGGCCCTCTGTCACCCGGTGATGAATCGACACGCAAAGCGCTCCGCGTCACGTTCGACGTCCTCGGGGATAATTTTACACAAAGTTGTGCGAAAGATTATCTCATCCCCCCGTTGTAGGGTTGGATAGCGAGCCGTTAGGCCCCCTCCTCTGGGAGTCACTGTGCAGTCCCACCGCAGAGTGGCGGGGCGCCGATGGAAACCACAGCAAATCTTTTTATCTTTTCGCGATATAATGGGATGATATTGAACTCGCTGCAGTCAAAGAGTCAAAGACGCGGCCACGCTTCACTTTACTATTTTTTTCCCAATCTGTAGCGCTTTTCCATGTGGGTGTTATTTTGTAAATCGATGGATACGAAAACATAAAAACGCGACTGAGCGCTCCCCATCCGCCCTGGGGGGGGGTGCAAAAGCAGTGTGGAGTCGTGAAACATTTGTTGAAGTCTTTTCAACACGAGTGTAGTATTCGTAAAGTATTCGAAACACTTTTAGTGAAGAGTACAAAAATACCTATGTAGACTTTAATATGGAAGGGCTTCGACATAAAGTCTTGCCCAAACAGGCCAGCTGCTCGCCAGAAAG
>NW_026268825.1:0-1390 GCF_000697945.3 Frankliniella occidentalis | reverse complement strand
CACTTCAAACAGACATAGGAACCCCCAAACATTAGAAAATAAAAATCGAACAAAAAGTATAGAAAAGGAAGAATGATTTCAATGATTCAAATCACATAAACACGTTGGGGCCTTCTTGACCACATTGTGGTCATGGCCAAATGTCCCTACTGCCGACGTGTCCACAATATGGGCATTTTTGGTTCAATGTTCAAAGATTTTTAGAAAGTCAGGGAATTGGGCTAGGGGGCTACTCTCTTCGGCGTTAGGTAGAAGAAACCTGTAAGAATTCCAGGCAATTCCAGGTTACAGGTCAGACGGCTCCTTCAGCCCCTACCAAGGCAATGACCACAACGTGGACAGCCCGGCAGCAGGGGCCGGCGGATTTGAGGGCCTGGCGGTCGTAGGGCATAAAAAGCGGCCGATATGCCCACTGTGTGGTCATCCCGGCAGGAGGGGAGTGCAGCAGTCCTCGCCATGTCCACAGTGTGGTCAGGCCGGCACACGGGACAGTCAGGACCATGTCCACAAGGTGACCAGCTCGGCAGCTGGGACCGCCACTTCATGACCACAATGTGGCCAAAGCGGCACACAGGACAGTCAGGACCATGTCCACAATGTATGACCAGCTCGGCAGGGGGGACCGACACTTCATGACCACAATGTGGCCAAAGCGGAAGCTAGGACCGACACTTCATGACCACAATGTGGTCAGGCCGGCAAGGGGGGACCGGCATTTCATGTCCACAATGTGGTCAGGCCGGCAGGGGGGACCGGCATTTCATGGCCACAATGTGGTCAGGCTGGCAGCTAGGACCGGCATTTCATGACCACAATGTGGTCAGGCCGGCAGGAGGGATCTGCATTTCATAACCACAATGTGGTCAGGCCGGCAGGAGGGACCCGGGTCGACTAATCCGTCTACCTTATTTTGAGACGGGGAATCGAATGAGCACCTCCTAGGTTTTTGGGAATTATCTCCTTACGGTGTGCCTTTAAAGTATATTTGACATCAGCATTGGATAGCTTTTGGAAAGACCTTTCGAACGAGGTTAAGGTTGATAGGGTTCAGAGCTCTGGAAACGTAACAAGCAAACCATGCTTCAGAACCCTATCAACCTTAACCTCGTTCGAAAGGTCTTTTCAAAAGCAATCCAATGGTGATGTCGGATACACTTTACACTGTAAGGAGATAACGCCCAAAAACCTAGGAGGTGCTCAATTCGATTCCCCGACTCGAAATAAGGTAGTCGGATTAGTCGACCCGGGTCCCTCCTGCCGGCCTGACCACATTGTGGTCATGAAATGCCGCACTGCACTGTTAAAGTCTTACGAAGAAAAATGCCAAATCCTTTGTAATACGAAGGATTTGGACGCTTCGTAGGGAGCAAATCCTTTGTAGGTACGAAGC
>NW_026268824.1:8255-8833 GCF_000697945.3 Frankliniella occidentalis | reverse complement strand
ACCCGCCCTGCTGTGCCCTGCCCTCCGGCGCCCGGCGCTCCGTTGACGTTTCACCGGTAAGGTGTGCAAGACTGGAGGAGCTTTCGGGGTCGGGGGATGAATAGGGTCGCTGGTGGTGCGAGGGAGCCTCACTGCACTGCCGGGGGAGGGGTCCACAGGATGAGGGGGTGGAGGTAGAACATGAAATGTGGCGTTTTTACTTTAGAACATTCCGACCTTTCCTGAGAAACAAAAAACAAACAGAAAAACAAGAAAAATTGCTGGACGGGCCGGGGCTAACGCTAACTAGCTCTCGGTAGCCAAGCACGCCGGGGGCCGAGTCTCGAGTTACTCGGCCATCCATGCAGATGTGGTCGGGCCGGCGGCCCCTCCGGACCTGCTCCCAGGGGCCCCCGTTACCGTAGACGGAGCTCCCGTCTTCACCCCTCCCGCACCTCTCGCCCCTCCCGCACCGTCTAGCTGGGTCCGGCCGTCCGGCCCCGGCCGGGCACGCTACTCGAGATTTGAGACGTGGACACAAACCTCCGGCGGCCTCCGGGGAGTCCGTAGCGAACGAACCATGTGCGAGCACCCCCCCC
>NW_026268824.1:5732-6545 GCF_000697945.3 Frankliniella occidentalis | reverse complement strand
CCCCCCCCGATAAGAATGAGATGAACTCTTGAGAAGTAGTGTAATACCAAAGAAGAACCCCTAGCCCCTGCCACACATATTCCCTCGTTCCATCCGCGCTGACCTGCTGGGGCGCATGTCACTTCTCCGCGTGCGGTTTGCACAGATCCATGTATGCAACGTGATCAGCAGTCGATTCTGATATCAAAGATCAAAGCACGATTGCATTGTGCGGCGTGTACGTCATCCCATGTCATGTCAAAGCGTCGGCGGCGGGACGGGGTTCTGCTGTATGGCGTTTACGCCGTTATGGTAGCGGAGAGGAGGCCCGGCCAGAAGTGGTTGACGGACCCTCCAGCAGGGAAGGGAGGACAGGGTGCGAACGGGGCTCTGTTTGGGCACCGTCGCCAGTTGGTACAGAAATACCCACTGCAGTGCGTCTCTCATTTCATATTCTCAGAATGTTCAATACCATGGAGGAATATAAACTTAAACTATGTATCCCTCTTAATGTGGCAACTTCCTTCTGTTTGCCCACTACCTCCCCCAATATCCGGGAAAATGTCAGGGAAGTGTGAAGGGATTCAAAAATTGTTTCTTGTATTTCGAGACCTGGTCTTGGATACCATTGGCGTTCTCCATAAGATCCAAGACCGGGGTTTTGAAATACGAGAAACTATTTTTACCGTGCAGAGGACACCGTCGCCCAACAACGGCAGACGTAGCCGCCGCTAACCTTCCTCTCGCATCCCCTCACCGTCACACTCGGCAACGTCAACCCGGTCGCCATCAACCGTCACCACCACCGCCGGCGTCACTATCATCAGCGCTGCT
>NW_026268824.1:666-1126 GCF_000697945.3 Frankliniella occidentalis | reverse complement strand
AGTCTGTGCAGTCAATCTCAGACCGACCGCCCCCTCCGGTTTTTATCGCCGGGATAGGATGCGGCCGTATTCCCTGGAAGCACCCGCCACGCCACGCCATGCCGCCCCGCCGTCGCTCCGTGGCTCGCCCTCTGGAACAGGTGGCGCCCGGCGGCGGCGGGCGTGCCTGCAGGGGCGGGCGGCGGGCTTGCGCCCCCGACGGTCGTGTCAACAGCCCTGCAGGCCCCCGCCCCCCGCGCGCCGCCCCCGCTCGCCATCTTCAGCGGATCCGACATTGATTTGCTGCATCCCCGCGCATCCCACATCCCACATCCCCTACCATCGTCCGACATCCCAGCTTTTCCTTTTTAACATTTTTCGATACTCTTCCTCTGCTAGCTCTGTCTGTCTGTCTGTCTATCTGTCTGTCTGTCTGTCTGTCTGTCTGTCTGTCTGTCTGTCTGTCTGTCTCTCTCTCTCT
>NW_026268824.1:0-358 GCF_000697945.3 Frankliniella occidentalis | reverse complement strand
GCCGCCCTGGCGGTGCCGTGGGACCCGAAGACCGGGACGACTCTGTAGAGAGAGCGAGGAGAGGGGAGGGGGAATCCTTCTGGCAGAGACACACTTTGAAAATCTATAACTGTTCAACAACTTGACAGTTTAAACTGCAAAACTTAAAGTTTTACAGTTTCAAAACTTTTAGTTTTGCAGTTTAAACAGTCAAGTTGTAACACAGTTAGATTTGCAGAGCAAGGAGACTGCCCAAAACATCTTGACGATCAGTGACCCTAAAAATATCGTTCTCCTTAGAGCAAGATTAAATTTTCTCAATCTTTTTGAGTCATTATTTACGGTCGTCACCCAATGTGAGTGAGATTCCTCACTGCAA
>NW_026268823.1:8293-9480 GCF_000697945.3 Frankliniella occidentalis | reverse complement strand
TGCTGGTGTTGACCTGACTCAAGGCACAGTGTTGTATAGGGTATTCCAGGCTATCCAAAACGGAAGTAGGAAAAGAACAAACTCACTGACTTTTCTGTTTCCGTGATGGCTCTGATTCCTTGAGCTGATCACCAGTCACGACGGCGTTTCAGGTATGAAAAACCGTTAGGTCAGTTTCGAGCTCGCCTCCATATTTGAGAGGTTAGAATCGGACCAAACCACCATAGCAATTTCTCATACTGAGCGGACGGAAACAGAGTAATCGGTGAGTTTGTTCTTTTTCACTTCCGTTTGAGATAGCCTGGAACACCCTATTGTTGCCGCTCGTGGATGGGTATCTAGGGAGAGCGGGCGCGGGCGGGAGCCACTGGGACTAGTCTCAATATCAGCTTTAGGGTGGCACTGCCTGTCCACAAAACTAAATGGGGGAGAGACTGTGGTTTAAGGGGTTTACCACTACCATAGCCCCAACGCAAAACGCACGCAGAAGTACTGGCGTTGTGAGTTGCGAGGGGTGGACGACTGGGCGGCTCCTGTGTACAGGCCAAAATGTACTCCAGGTGTTCTCCGATTGTACTCCGACTGTACTCCGTGTACTCCGGCTGTTTTTGTCGCAAGTTCTCCGCGTACTCCGACTGTACTCCGGGTGTACTCCGATTGTACTCCGACTGTACTCCGTGTACTCCGGCTGTTTTTGTCGCAAGTTCTCCGCGTACTCCGACTGTACTCCGGGTGTACTCCAGGTGTACTCCAGGTGTACTCCAGGTGTACTCTGCGAGCTCCGACCGGCAATACTAGTATTCTCCGACTGTACTCCGTGTACTCCGTACTCCTGTGTACATGAAAAATTCAAGTCGCCCACCCGTCGGTTGCGGGACGAGTGCAACGCGCGGCTCATCACGAACTTCGCAGTCCTGGAGGTCCTGAGGGACGGGACAGACCAGCACCAACATCAGCCGAGCTATGCTGAGGTCGAGGTGAGTCTTATTCGGGTTGGCTCTCTATTGCGTCGTGCACGTATGACGGTTTGTAGCATACTGTGTTTTGGAATTACACCATTGTGTATATGTGCTGTGCAGATCCGAAAGGGGGGAGAATCGAAAAGCGCCGGGCCTACCTGCGCCAAGCTGACATGACAGGGCGCTGGACGGGGGCCGGTCCTTAAATGCACACTGCCCGCCGGCCCG
>NW_026268823.1:1590-2531 GCF_000697945.3 Frankliniella occidentalis | reverse complement strand
GTGCGGACAGACAGACAGACAGACAAACAGACAAACAGAATGAAACTTTTCCGGTCAGTGGAGTAATGGGCTTCGCTAATCGCTCAGCCAACAATATGTAATGCCGAGGGGTGTGCAACTGGACACAATATGTGTACATCGTGAAAAACAATCAGAAACAATCATGAAACAATCAGACACAAACACACACAATCGTAAACAATTACACACAATCCGAAACAATCGCCACACACAATCACGAAACAACCACATACAATCACGAAACATATTCGCTCATATTCGCTCTGATAGGGACCCGAGTACGCCTTTTGTCCGCCCGGTTAGAACGCCTCGCACCCGCAGAGCCCGCGTTCAGCGGTTTTTGTTTCCTTCCTAGTAAACCCCGGCCGGGCGCTGGCGCTAATCCCTTGACCGGCACACGGTGACCGGTGACACGCCTGGGGCACCTGAGGTCACGTCTGCACTGCACACTCTGCGACTCCAGCCCACGATCTCGTCCTCGTCAGTCTACAAAACGGACCTGCACTAGCAGGCCTTTCCCGGGGTAGCGGCTGAAGCAAGAGCCATACCGTATTCTACTACCCCAGCCGGGCGCCGCAGCACGGCGGTCGGATGAGAGTCAACTAACGTGCCTAACGCGCCTACCTGCGGCCCGGGACGTCCACCCCTCCCGCCTGCTTGGCTCGGTCAGGCCAGTACTTTCCCACGGCCCCTGCCGAACGGAATTGCCGGCGCAGCGAAGTGGAGCTAGCTGGCAACTGCGTTTGGCGGAAGGGCGGGCCTGCTTGTTGGTTATGAATACGACTTTTTGAGGGTCATTTTCGCTAACGTCGCTCGTTTAGAGTCGTTTCTGCGACATTTTCTGTTACGAAGGCTCGTGTTGAGTCATTTCGAAAAACTCGCTCTAACAGAGCGATGAAGTATATACGTCGCTCTATTCG
>NW_026268823.1:0-1125 GCF_000697945.3 Frankliniella occidentalis | reverse complement strand
TCGGATCAAATGCCTCTGGCCCTAAAATCGTTCAAAATAGACCCCAGAACAACTGTGCAAAGTTCGGTAGATGAGTCATTTCGTGCAGTATTCTTACGATGTTAAGGCGAAACTACTGGCCTATGGGGCGCGGAATGCTATTATGGTGGATATATGTATGTATTTTCATCGAGAGAAGAGAGATGGGACAGCGTGGCGCTGCGACGAACGCGGCAAGCGTGTTGGCCGCATGACCGCTCTGTCGGACGACAGAGTCCTGGATTAGAAGCCACACTCACACCCGCCGGACTGGGGCAGCTGCACCGCTCAGGAGACCGGGCAAACGGAGGGCCGCAGAGACGTCCAAAGCATCAACGGTCGCCGTCGTGCAGAGCAAGATAGAGCGTGTATAAAGATGCCAAGTTTCTCAAACTTAAAGAAGATGGTGCGAAGAGTTAAGCGACGAGACCTGCCGCCCGAGCCCAAGAAGCTGATGGACCTCGAGGAGATACCTCGGAAATTCAGAACAACACTCAAAGGTGACAGATGGCTGTTGCATTTTGATCCGGAGGAAGACCAGAGGCATCTCAGGCTCTTCGCGCGCGCCACGTACCGGGTGAGGGATGGGACATTCAAGGTGGCCCCGCTCATCATCTGGCGTTGTACGCCATTCATCCGGCAGTCAGCGAAGTGGGTTCCACTTGTCGCAGTGTTTATGGAGAGGAAGACAAAAGCCTACGATGACGTGTTCGAGATACTCAAGACGGAGACCCGAACGTGTGTGAGGCGGAGGCGGGAGCTGGCTCCGGCGAAGGTGTCAACCGACAACGAGCAGTCCGTCATTCGGACTGTCCGAGCTGCATTCCCCGGTCTCACCGTTTTGCGCTGGAGGGAGTTTCTCACTGAAATGCGTTTTGTGATACTTTTACTGAATTTTTGCGATAGCTGGTGTTACGCGAAGCCCACGCTAATGGGCATCAATACTCCAAAAGCTGTGATAAAAGAATCACAATAAAATGGTACTTTTCTCACATTCTTTGGGGTTATTATGCCCTCTAGCATGGGAATCGCAAAACACCAGTTATTGCATGGTTTTGTGTTAAAAGTATCGCAAAACCAGGCTAAGTGCCCTTACCAAAATAGAAC
>NW_026268822.1:8947-15713 GCF_000697945.3 Frankliniella occidentalis | reverse complement strand
GGGCATTGCCCCCCCTGCCCCCCCCGGTGTCGACGCCCCTGGCAACGACGGCGAGGTGCTGTAGAGGAGTGCGTAGTCGGCCGCGGTACCCGCTGCGCCCGCTGCGCCGCCCGCTCCCGCTCGCCCCGGGACTGCGCACCTGCGCGACGCCTCGTCGGCCTCACCGTCGTGCCTCGGCCTCACCGTCCTGCCTCGGCTGTATGCTAATGCCTCCCTGCTTGACCCTTCTCGCCCGATGGCATTCCGTACGTCGGCCGCGTCGTCGACGAGTCGTCGTCGTCACGTTTGGTGTTTGTAATCGCGGTGCCCTTGTACGGCCGTCGTGCTGCCTCTGGTGGTGGTGGTGGCCCTGAAGGCTCCTCCTCGCGTGCTGTCTGTCCTCGAGTTGCATAGTCCTCCTCGTCGTAGGGTCGCTAAGTCCGGGTGGAGCTCCTCCATCAGGCGGACTGCGGGGCCCTGTGGCCCTCCTCGAGGTGCTGTGGCGCGGAGGACCTGCTCGAGCGTCCTTCGCGGCCACCCGGTGAGGCAGCACGCTCCTCGGCACTGCTGCAGGCCCGCGGGCAGGCTTTCCCACGGCGCACAGTGCGCGCGGTCGTGTGCCGTAACGAAAGAAATGAGCGGGTGCGCCGCGCGTCCTCCCGGCGTCCTCCTCATCGCCGTCCTCCTCTCCGGGAGAGGCCCTCCTCCTCCTCCGCCTCCTGTGGGAAGTGAGTGTATTGTGCGCCGGTGTTTTCTTTGGAAATTGTTATTGCCCTGACACCTTCTCCTCTCACCACCACCACCACCACCATCGACTGCGCCGCCACCGCCGCAAGTGCGCGCGCAAAGCGGCCGGAGAGCAGCAGGAAGAAAGGGAATGATAATCATAAATATAGCGAGCGAGTTTTTTTTATTGTTTGTGAAAAAAGAGAAGACGCAAAGCGTTTTATTATTATTGCGCTTGTGCTAATTTCCCCCTTTTTGTTTCTGTTTTGTTGCAGGTGTGTATGATGACGCCGTAGGGCGAAATAAACATCTCTGCGCGCGCGAGTCGCACCGTGTGTGCCGTGCTGGTGAGTGCCCCGGGGGTGGGGGGGCAGGAAACAGGACGGCGGGCGAGACGGTGCGAGCCCACAGGCAGAGGGCTCTATGGCCGCCTGATTACCGATATCTCGTCGACATCTCGTCGATATCTCGATATTAAATCACACCGCCGGCGATGCGCCCCCCAACGCTCTCACCCGCCGGGCGGTCGGGTCGCGCGCAGGTCGGCGGCGGTGGAGCGCGGGGTCAGCGAGGGGCAAACCGCGTCCCCCCCCCCCCACCGCAAGGCCGCGACCTGCGCGCGTCTATGTGTGTGTTGGTGTGCGTGTGTGTTGTGTTGTGTTGGTGTGCGTGTGGTGCGACCATTGTGTGGCGTGGGACAAACACGCGTCGTCCGATCGGTCTAATGACTCTCGAGGGACCTCACGCACACGCACACACACACACACACTCACACTCACACTCACACTCACACTCACACTCACACTCACACTCACACTCACACACACTCACTTAAACTCGCACACCTACGCACACTTGCTGGGTGTCCTGTAGTCGTCCAAAGTCCCCACATTGCTTTCCCCCGCCCCACTACAAAACATGGCGCGGCGGCGGGGGAAAAACAGAAAAACATAGAAAATAATAATGTCGCGTGTGCGTGTGTGGGTGTTCATTGGGATATTGGAACCAAGGTGTTTCAAGCAGGCAGGCAGCAAGAGTCGCGCGCACGATACACCACCAGACGGTGTGAAAGTCGCGCCGCTGTATCAGTCTGGCCGTGGCGTGGCGTGGCGTGGCGCGGCGTGGTGCGGCGCCGAACAATAAGTAGAACGGCGCTAATTGAGTTTCCGCGACAAACTTCTCGTTATGACGCCCGGCTAATCGCGTGTCGCCTCCTCGGCCCTATCCCATCCCATCCTCTCTGGTGGGCGGCTCGGCTCGGCTCGGCTCGGCTCGGCTCCGACTCGACTCGGTCGCGGCGCCTCGCTATACGCTCGTGGCGAGCGCGACTCTCTGGCTACAGGGCAGGATGCGCCAATCTCTGGCCGCGATCGCCCGACAATCCGTCCCGTATTGCTCTGGGGCGCCCTGCTCTTCGCGGTGCCCTCCTGCCCTCCCTTCCCTGCCCAGCCCTGCCTGCCTGCCTGCTCCGCCCCGCCCACAACGGGACTTCCCTCTTGAACTCGACCCAAAGTGTCGGCATCCTGCTGCTGCTGCTGCTGCACGCCTTTCCGATAGGGCGCGCGGGGTGGCCCTGTTTTTCGTGAAAAGACCAGTCAATGTTGCCGTCGCTGCAGTTTTGGTGTGGTCCTGCATGCAGGCGAGCATACAGGCGGGCGGGAACCGCCAACTTTAGTGTGTGTTTGTGTGTGTGTGTTATTCCTGGCCAACTGCCACTCACTCGTATCGGAGAGCGACAGAACGAGAGGGAGAGAGAGAAAGGGGCGGAGAGGGAGAGAGGGCGCTGGGGAAGTCGTTCTTCAATTATTATTTTTATTTTTAACGCGACACGCCGCGCTGCGCTGCTGGCTGCGCTGACTGCAGCTCGTCTGGCTGCCTTCCTCTCTGATGCCACCAGCCACCACCCCGACCCCGCGGGTCCGCGCGCCGCCAGCCTGCTGCACCCCCGGTGGGCCTTTGAAGCGGACCACATCGCGAGAGAGGAGAGGAGCAGACGTGCGGCTGCACGCGCCTCGAGACTGTATGTGTACTGGGCGACACGAAGTGTATACGTCGCTTTGAGGGGCCAAAAAGGGGGAATTCCCTCGTGTGTGTGTGCTTTGCGCAAGTTTACCTGTGCGCGAGCCAGCCACGTGCGCTGCTGCCTGCCTGCTGCCTCCTTTTGCTCAACAGCAACAACAACAACAGCACCGGTGCGCGCTCAGGTGACCACGGCGTGGCGAGGCGCGCACACCGCGGGGACACCGCCGCGCTTTGTACGGACGGACGGGCGCGCGCCCGCGACCTTCGCGTCCCCGTGCGAATGTAGTGAGAGGCAAAAGAGGGGGGAAGTGGTACACACACCACTGCGGACGGACGGACGACCTGAAGACCAAAAGCTCTAATAATCCTCTAGCCGCTGTCCTCCTCCTCCAGCAGGTCTTCCCACGGGATGGGCTGGGACGGCCGCCGACCACTAAAGTGGTCCTGTCCCCCGAGACCCCGCGGTCCAGAGTCTTGTGTGTGTGTGACGTGCTCCGTTTGTTACGGAGCGTCACTCGTTAGGCCCGGGCAGCCTTCCATGCTGCTGGTGCTGCTGCGCCCGCTGTGCTGCGGGGGGGCTCTACAAAGTCGTCGTAATGTAATGGGACGGCCCTGGGCCACCCGGTCCACCACCGCCACCACCGGGGAGCAGCGCCCGCCCGGCGCAGGAGCCCGGCCGACGGGTTCTCAAGAGGACACACGTTGAGCCCGATGGCGTCACACTCAAACACACCCGCGGCACGCACACACAACACAACGGACTATAGCCTTCGGAAGCAAAAGAGGGGCTCCCGGAACGCGCAGGGACGTTACGGACGAACCGACCTCGCTGTGTGTGTGTGTGCGTGTGTGAGTTGTTTATTGTGCGTCTTAGGAGAGCTGGTGTGGTGTTTGAGCTTTTGAACAGTTGAAGGCTGCAAACAGGGAGCGGCAAATACTACATCACTCGCGCAGCAGAGGTAGAAGGCACTTGCTGGAGGTGCTGCACCGCGAGGCCTCCTCGTGTAGCCTGCGCCGTGGCCGCGCTACAAAAACTCGCCCGCGGGGCCGCGTCCGCTCCGCCCGACCTGACCCCGATCGCCTGGTACACGAGCTGGAGCTGGAGGAGGAGGAGGCGGATAGCGGTGACAGGCCGCGCACCACGCCGCCGCGCTCGGGGCGTGCGTGCTTGGCCAGCAGCGGCATCCCGGAGTACGTTCGTACGTACCCATCACCTACCTACCACCAGCACCGCCAGTACGTACATCGACCGTGACCTTCCGGCTCGGCTCGGCCCGGCCCGACTCGGCTGGCTGCGCCGGGCGGACGCGCGCGGGCTGGCTGGACCGGGGCCTGGCCGGGGCCTCAGGCCCTTCACCCGACAATTTCCCCCTTTCTTCATTCCATTCCACCTCCTCTCTGGGAGCGTGCGTGTGTGTGAGAGAGAGGGAGAGAGAAAGAGAGAGAGGGAGGATGGGAGAGATGCCCGCGCACCGCAGCTGATCGTCGCAGCAGCAGCAGTACGATCCACTGTCAAAAACAATTCAAACGATTTATTTCCATCTCTGCTCGCGGGGCCGGTGCGGTTGGCCGTGTGGTTGGTTGGTTGGTCCGCGGCGGCGGCGGTGCGGTTCAGGGCCGTACGACGATGCGGCGGTCCATCGCGGGGCCGTCGGCTGCTGAGGGACACGCAGGCGAGCAGGCGAGCAGGCAGGCAGTCGCTATGGTCTTGATGGTCTTGGGCGGCACTTCCTGCTCACGCCAATTAGCGCGCGACTTGTGCACTTTGAACTCGGGCCCAGAGGCGCGCGCGCAGAGGCGTAGCTAGACTGAAGGTGTAAACCACACTTGCCTCTGCTCCCCTCCCCCGCCCCGCCTCGCGGCGTTGTGGCTATGCAACGGGGACGTCCTCCTCCTGCTCTCCCCGACTAAACCGCACGACTCCAAATTGACAAAGGGTGCAGCGCGCCGCGGTGCTGCGGCGGCGGCGTCGCGCGGCGCGGCGTCCTAACCGAGAAACCGACGACGCACTGCTGTCCCAGCTGCGGTATGGTGCGTGGCAGGTGCCCCACCCGCCGCAGCCACAGCCCGCGCCCCGCCCGCACTCGAGCCCAGTACCCTCCTTTCGCGGCCGGCGGCGAGGGCAGGCGTACCCCTGCGCAGATGTATGGTCGCGCCCCAGCTGAGCTTTGCTTTGGAGGAGATGCGGACTGCCGAGTCCGAGTATGACGGCTGCCTGCTCTGGTGCGCCCGGAAGCGTTCCCACGACGCCGCCCTGGAGGAGGTGGGGCAGGATGGTGGGAGGACGGCCCCCCGCAGTCCGGAATACGCGAGCAGAGCACAGGGGCCTTATTCCCAATGATGCATGCCGCGATAGCGGGCGGGGCGGGGCGGGCCAGAGCGGGCTCCGCTGGGCGTGAGCGTGACCCATATCGCCGTGTTGGCTGAGGTTAGCTCGACGGCCGACCTTTGCGGATTAGCATCGTCGTCGTCATTTTATTTCGTATTTATACTGCTTTTCGCTCTCCCTTCCCCTCACACAAATAACACAAACAAAAGCTTCGCGGCGGCCGCGGCTGTCGGTTGCAGTTTGTTGGCTCTCCTGCTATCCTGCTACCCCCCTCCCCTTGCTCTTGACACGAAATGAATGGACATGAAGAGTTTAGAAGCAGCTGCGACAAGGAGCGAGCGAAGAAAGGCGGAGGAGATGAGCGAAAAAAGCGACGAGTAGGAAGAGTATACGTTCAGGCGTGATGGATCGCATATACGGCCGACCGCGCCAAGGACCTCCCAGGACCTCCCAGGACCTCCCAGGACCCCGCAGGACCCCGCAGCAGGATCCTGCAGGAACACCCCGCAGCAGGAGGTTAGGTCGCATTACAACACGACAGGTGTGGCGGGGCGCGGCTTTAATAGCGCTTGCTCCCCCGTCACGCCGTAAAGCAAAACGGGCGCGCGAAAAATATATGGTCCGCTTGCAATAACTTTTCTCTCTGCCGTGCGCTGCTCTTGCTCTGCTGCCCCAATCCTTGTGCAGAATATGTTATTCGCGAGCCGCGCGTTGCCTAACGCTATAAAGGCGCGCGTTTATATCCTCATGTGCTGTGCCCTGTGAATATGTCGACGGTGTGCTTCAGTATGTGTCCCGTCAGAGAGAGAGAGAGAGAGAGAGAGAGAGAGAGAGAGAGAGAGAGAGAGTGCCACTATGAAATAGTGCAGCCAGGGGCCGCCCGCACACGTGAGCTAATTAATTCTGCTGTTGATTCTCTTGCGGACGTAAAAAGGGAGCGCGCTGTGTGAGGAGTGAGGGTGAGGAGGGGGGTAGTTGGCGACATGTGGGGGTCATGCACCCCTGCAGGAGCGACTCGTGCAGCAGCCCGGATACAGAAGTGTCGACGTGTCGGAGAAAAACTCGTGCGCAGTTTTGTTCAATTTGACAGTCGTCGTTTTGTGCAAGTGTACACAACGTGATGCGGAGAAAGGAACACAGAAGTGGTGCGTTCTCTGTGCGCCCGCGAGGAGGCCAAGCCAAAGCCGGTCGAACAGACGACGCAACGAGGCTGACCAGGCTGTGTGGCGGCGGCGTGCTGACCGGGCTGCTGCTGCTGCTGCATCTTCAAGGGGAAGGGCCTCGTGTTCCACTTCCAGCAGGGCCGGAGGGGGCCGGAGGGGGGCATGTGCACAAAGGGGCGGAGGGTACCAGCGCGGCGGCCCGGCTCGGAGGCTGCGATAGTCACATTATTCATTGCTCATTTCACCGTCAACTGAGCAGCGGCGGCGGCGGCTGCAGAATTGGACTGCCTCGGCTCTGCGCGGCCCCGCCCCGCCCCGCCCCGCCCCCGTTACGGAGAGGCCACTTTTTGCTGGTCGGCCTGCTGCTGCTGCGCGCGCCGCGCGGGCGGAAAAGTATGGTGATAGATGAGCAAATGAGTTAATCCTTTCCAATGTCGGGGCCGCTCGGCCACGCCACGCCACGCCACGCAAATGTGTCTCGCAGTGCCGCGGCCTGCCACGGGCTCATGGGACCCATGGGCCGTATGATTTATGGCCTCCTGCCCCG
>NW_026268822.1:6470-8897 GCF_000697945.3 Frankliniella occidentalis | reverse complement strand
CGCCCCCCCGCCCCGCGCACGCGCAAAATTTGTGCGGCCGCCGCTGCCACCAGGCGCTGTTATTTGTGCGTCCAGCCGAATGAGCAGCGAGACCCCTCCGCCGCCGACCTGGTATACAATGACGGCGCCTCTGTCGGCGGTGGCGGCGCTTGCGAAAACGCTGCCCGCCATATCCGCTCGATTGCACTTGCTTTTGCAGGGGCTTTTGCCGCGCGAATAGTTTGCGCGGTCCAACGGGCGGGAAGAGGATACCTTTTTGCAACGAGTCTTATAGAGCGCGGGTCGGGTCTTTTGGTTGGGAAACTGGTTCGGGACGACTCGGCCTGGAAAAGTGACGGCGGCGCCACCGATAATGAAGTGTCTGCCTAAAGTTTGGATGGGAGGGGATTTCCGCACCCCCGCGACGATCCCCTTGATAGTAGTGGCCCCAAAGTTGTATGTGACGCTCTCAAATGTTTTTGCTGGTGCTCGTGCTTGTCGCACAGCCGTTTTGCCGCGCACGGTAGGCGGCTGGCTCTAGGCAACGCGCGGCGGGACCCAGCTGCCCGTCTAGCCGTGTTTGGTTCGCACGCTCGCCGACTTTCTCTCCGCGCACTCGTCGTCGCCGTGCCGCGTGCGCCGGACCGTCGCGCCGCGCGCAAGTCGTCGTCGACGTCGTCGGCGGTCGGCGTCGTGGCCTTTAGCAGGTCCTCGGGATGCCTCGGGGCGGTCCACTCCGCTCCGCTCCGTTCCATTCGACTTCCAAGGAGGAGGGCCTCTCGCGAAGCGATGCACACTGCTGCTTGGGTGGCGCGGGAAGTTCAATTTGACGACGTCGACGATGGATAGCGGCGATGGTGCGGTCATTAACATTACGCGCCATTGCACTGCTGCCGGGATGAGGACTCGTGTCACACTCGCTATGCACTGTAAATTGAAACGGAGACTTCTGCACTTGTCTCCTTTTACAAACGGCGACTTTTTGGCCGTTGTCTCCCGAGGAAGGGAGACAAGCAAAGTCTCCTTTCCTATTGGCCACTTAAGTCTCCGTTTGCGGAAAGTCTCCTTTGCCCGGGGTACCATTTGTGACCTGTTGCAGCCGTAAACACGCAAAGGCGACTTTTATCGCCAGCCTACAGGGAAACGTATGCTGTCCCATCCGACGGGACATAAGTTTCCTTCTGGCGTTGCCTTGTAATAGAGAACAACTGTCCGGCTTTTCGGCGACATAAGTTTCCTTCTGGCCTTGCCTTGTAATAGAGAACAAATGTCCGCCTTTTCGGAGACATAATGTTCCCATTATCATGCGTCTTGTTCACCTCATCTTATCATACCTTCTGGACCACTGCCGCTGTGAGCGGTGAGTGCCTCCGCATCATCTAAGGCCTTCGTACAGGTACACACACCCCGACCCCTCTCACATGTTCAATACCAACAACTAAAATCATGTTAACAATGAGCGCAGCGGCGTTGAACGTGGCGGTGTTGAACGCGGCGTCGAGCGTGGCCTAGCGGCGTGGGGCGCATCATGCAGGAATGCGACGCTGGACTACTTTTTACGAGGTCGTGGGGTAAATGAGTCGTCAAACTGCGACCGAAGCATATAGAGCTGTGCATTTACGCCTGTTTGGACAGCACCATGGGCTTCAGTGGCGTGCCCCTGGCTTATCCAAGACCACCGCCACAATACACCGAGTCCCTGTGGCTGTATAGGAGATGGAGAGGTGGGGGGGGGGGGGCACTTTGCCCTCCGATAAAGCCAGTAATTGGGGACTGTCTAATAATGAACGTTTTTTGAACTATCACTTTTCGAACAAAACTGTCGAACGCTGGATTAATCATCCCCCGACCGATCACTTATCCCCTGCGCGCCGGCCGCCGCGCCGGAGCGTCTCGTCACCTGTCACCCATCCAGAAAATGGTCACCTTGCAAAGCGAAATGCGAAACGCTATTTTTACGTTGAAAAAATACAAGGAAACTTGTCTCTAACGTAAAGCGAGACCTAAGGATAATAGCGTTAAAATAAAGTAAAATTTTCTTTAGATTGGAACTATTTTCTTGAAAACAATTGAAATTCCTTGGGCCAAGGTAAAAAATATCCTTGTATCTTTTAAAAAGAATTTTCCTTGGTTTAAGGATACCATTTGCAGGGTGCAGCTGAGCCGTCGCTCGCCGTCCGGAGTGGTGGGGACGACTCGCATGCCAAAATCAAAGTGCCAAAATCGGGAACTTATAAACCGTACTTGCCGCTTTATGGTCGGACGAAACTCCTGGCTGTGTACCTCCCCCCCCCCCGGTCTCCCTTCCCCTCCCCAGTCGCCAGCGCATCAACATGCAGTCATACCTTGGAGGTCAGTCACACTGTTTCGGATGCTCCTACCTGCTCCGTCCTCTTAGTGCTGTCCCCGTCTACCCGCCCGCCGGGAGAGGAGAGGGACGGGGGAAAG
>NW_026268822.1:2136-3802 GCF_000697945.3 Frankliniella occidentalis | reverse complement strand
CCCGCCACGCCCCGCCACGCCCCGCCACGCCCCGCCACGCTCCGCCACGACCTCCTTACGCCTCCGCGGGCCCCGCAGGGGGGCGTGCCGGCCGGCAGGACGACGAATATAGACCACTCTCTAAGTGCGCCCCCCGCTCGCCAGCCTGGAGGTGGATCCGAGTGGATCCGTCGTCACGGAACTCAACTCCTCCGCTCGTCTTGCTGGACTCGCATTCTCCTAATGTGGCTCGGAGCTGCTTGCCCCCCCCCCCTCGTCATCCTCCTTTCTCTCGCCTGCCTGGTTGCGTTGTTGTTGTTGTTGAAGATTTCCTGGGGACGATATTTCCAGAGGCGTCGTCGCGGCCACTTGCACGTGCGATGACAAGTCCAGTCTTTTTCTTCTTCTTGCCGACTCTCTGTGTGTGCACGCCTCTTGCCCACGCTGCGCCTGCGTGTATTTGAACTGCGCGTGCTAAATACCGTACTCCTTTGTGGTCGCGCGGTTTGTTCCCAGCCCGTCTGTCCGTCCGTCCTCCGCCTCCTCCGCCTCCTTCCCCTCCTCATCCTCTCTGATAGTTGCGCTGGAAGGCGTCCAATGCCATGTTTTTCCCACACGCGTCAGGACGCGCCCGGACTATTTCGATCCGACGTCTACGGCGATGATGGTGATAATGATGGTGGTCGCACTGCCAAAAATTTTAAAAATCGAGAAAATCGGTTCATTTAAAATTTTATGGTCGTAAAGTCTGTTTCTTGCGCGTTGAGTATATTTCTCTTAGAGTATGGGTATACAAGCCCCTCGCTCACCTTTTCTTTGTCTCTCGCTGGACTCCCATAACAATCTCGCCCGTACATCTCTCATGCGTCACTCGCGGCCTGCCTCGCCTCTCGCCTTCTCTGCCGACGACGACTCCTCCTCAAAAGCTCATGTCGATAACGTTAGAGCCGCCCTGCCTGTAATAAACCCCTTTCAACACACTCGCCCTTTCCCTTTTATGTATCTCGCTCGACCTTGTGTGTAGCAGCGCGGCCGTGTGCAGCAGGCACTCTGAAAAAAAAAAAATAAGATGAAAAAAATGCTATAATGATAGTAACAAGAGAAGGCAAAGCGAGCGCGCGGATCAGAGAGATTTAAATCCCGCGAGCAAGGTAAGGGCTAGATCTGGCCAGCCGGGCGGGCCCGCTGCTGCTGAGCTGTCCAGGAATGGCGGTGTGCTGCAGCACGGGCGATTAGACAGCTGCTTGCCAACAATCACCCTCGCAATGAGGCACACGGGAGGGCTTGTGCTATGCGGGCGATACAGTACAGATGTTCGATAGATCGATAGCCCTCTGTGTTGTGTTGTAGCCCCGAGGACGACGACGTGTGGGGTTCGTTAGGGCCGCGCGAACGCAATGCAAGACATTATCAAAAGGCGCAGTGTAAGCGCGCGTCATAAACAGGAGCGGCAAGGACACGTCGTCGTGTGCGCTGTGGGGCTAATGAGGCAACAGTTCGCACTACTACTGTGCATTGTACTACAAGAGAAACTTATTGCAACTGTGAGCCTTACTTGTTGCTGCTGAAGCTTTACTCTTTAAAAAGCAAATGACAGGAAAAATGATTTATTTAAATAATAATCATACACTACGCTGCTGACACTTCTAACTTTAAGTGTGGTTCTATTATTTTTCAAAAATTTAAA
>NW_026268822.1:0-2086 GCF_000697945.3 Frankliniella occidentalis | reverse complement strand
TCCATTAGAGGTACTTTGCTTTAGAGGTAAATATCCTTAGAGGTAATTTGCTTAGAGGTAAAAATCTTTAGAGGTAATGTGCTTAGAGGTGCTGAGCCGCCCCCGACTGGAGTCCCGCCGCCATGAAGGCCCTCCTCGTCCTGCCCCTCCTCTGCTGCGCGTTTGCGGTGCCCGGGGTGCGGGCCGAGCTGCCCGTCGTGGACTTGGCCGTGCCCGCCGAGGCCAGGAGCGCCGCGGCCCTGCTCACGCGGTACATGCAGTCACAGAACGCCACCCTCGTGGTCGTGGGACGGGCGCACTGGACCGGTGCCTTCCTCGGGGAGCTGCCCGACGACGTCCCGCGGGTGCTGAACCCGAGTGTCCTCGCACCGCAACCCCGCATCGACCCACGGCTCGAGCACACTCTGAAGACGACACGCTGCGCGTACCTAATCCCCGTGGACGGCCTCGAGAACCTCCTCGTCACCTTGGGGACCTACGAACCGACCACCCTCCCGACCAGAATCCTTTTTTGGGCCACGGTGGCCGCGCCCCGGGGCGCGGTGCTTCGGCTGATCGCCAGCGCGAGCCCCAGCGTATGGCTGACCAGGCACCACTACGACCTGGCGCTCAGCGCCCGCGACGGCAGCACCGCCCTGTACCACCTGGTCTGCGACCAGTCCGCCGCGGCCTGCAGGGACGGCGCCAAGACTATCACCGACACGGACACGTGGTCACCTGTAGAGGGGCGCTGGCGCCGAGGGGTCGCCGTCTTCGACGAGTTTTGTTCAGATTGGCGTCTGAGAAGAGGCAAAAGTCGGGAGCTCACAGTGTTCGTGTTCCCGGGGAATGGCGTGATAATTTCACCGCCGCTCCTGGAGCTGACGAAGAGCCTCCAGCACGTAGAAGCAGGCCGTCGACGGAGAATTTCGGAGGCAACCGTAAGGTACGCAAACATAGTCGAGTACAGGCCGGTGCGTAACGCAATGAAGGAGTGCTCTCTGGCCGCGGTCCTCGGAGACGGATCGCTCTTCCCCGAGTACACGTCAGTGGAGGAGACCATTGTACCCGGAATGGAGATGACCCACATCGGCGTCATCGTCCCCGCTGGCCTCGGCGCCTTTGTCAGCGTCCTGGACTCGGTCACGGTCGAGTTTTCCGCGATGCTGTGGTGCGCCACGGGGCTGGCCGCCTTGTGCACGGTGGTGGTCTTGACGTGCGCCCAGCGGCAGGACGTCAGCGGCGCGGTGCTGCAGGCGCTTGCCCCGATGGTTGGGCAAGCGCCGCCGACGCCCGCCCCGCCCCGCCCCATGCTAGGCGCCTGGCTGCTCGCCTGTGTCGTGCTGACCGCCGCCTACCAGGGCCTGCTGCTGGGCAAGCTGTTCTCGGCTGTGCCCCGACGCGACCTGGAGAGTCTTCAAGATCTCGAGGACAGCGGGCTGCCCCTGAAAGTGCACAGACATCTATCCCACAGCAATGTGCTGACCGACAATCTGGCCTCCCGGGCTGAGTACGTGCTGTACTCAGAGGTCGTCACAACCATTGACACAATCGCCACCGCTCGTAACTGCGCCCTCGTCACATTCCTGGACGCGGAAGTGATCAACTCTCTACGACCCTTACTACTACCGCCCAAGAGGCTGCACGTCATCCGACTGCCTTATTTAGGGCAGAACATCGTCGGCATGGCCACGAAGGGGTCGCCGCTGGCACAAACCATGATCAGGACGCTGGGGCTCGTGGAGGCGGCGGGGCTGCTGGCGCGCTGGCGCTACGAGCAATACCAGCAGGAGCTTCTGGACCGCCACAGGAAGCAGGACCCGCTGCGGGAGCCGCGGGTCCTGGCGCTGCGTCACCTGTACCCGGCCTTTATCGTGCTGGGCGTGGGGCACGCTGCCGCCGTGGCCGCGTTCGCACTCGAAGCGCTGAGCGCCTGGCGCGCACGCCTGCCCTCCCCTAGTCGGAGAGTAGGGTCGTAGGACCACGCGAAGCGAGGTGAGGTGACAAAGGTATTCTGCGACACTCGACTCGATTCTGATGGTCTTCGACAAGTTGAGGCATCCCTAGTGTCTGCTGCTTCCTAAAAAAATAATTCATGTTTTTAAGT
>NW_026268821.1:25265-26610 GCF_000697945.3 Frankliniella occidentalis | reverse complement strand
TATATTTATAAACAATTAAAATTAACATGCACTACAGTTTACTGTACATGCTTATTTACTCTGTATTCCTGGCTCCTGTATCTAGATAAGATGGTGACATCCTGTCACCCTGGACCGTTGCACTGACTCACTGACGTGACCCAGACCAGACCGCGCCTACTGTCGCAGCAACAAAGACCCAGCGGTGACAAAGTTAAGTTGGACGCCTTGTTGCGAGCATCCACACGACTGGTAATCTTTGTCAACTCCCAGCCGCAAGATACCGCCCCCCTCCCCCTTTCCCGAGGCCCGGCCCGGATTCGGCTAGCCTCGCGGCAGGTCCTACCCCGTGGCGGTCGGGCCGGGTCGGGCCCAGGGCCCAGCAGGCTGGCTGGGTGGCACGCGTTGGGAGTGATACCATGCGAGCGGCGCGCGCCTTCATTTCCCTGTGGACGCTGAGCGTGGTGAGTGCAGTACCGTGCCTCCGGGTGGCCCAGGCCGGCCGGAAATGCTCCGGGCACCACTTCGATTAGACACGTTTGAAATCGCGAGGGAAGTACTCTGAGATCAGGAGAGCAAGTTGGAAAGCAGCGCGGGAGCGCGGGTGTGTGCGGAGGGACATAAAGAGGGGGGGGGGGGTGCCCCCGGCGGGCAGGCGCTGACCCCACAAGCGAAGGCCAGCACGCACTATCGCGATCGGCAAATGTCCGTCTGCCGAAATCCGTCGATGCAACTGTGCCAACTGTGAATTATGTCTCCGGAGACTCCCGCGTTGAGCTCCGCCTGCTGTGACAGGTTGGCGCCGTGGGTCCCGCGGCGCCTTCCCCGGAGCGACTAGCTTCGCCAGCCGAGCGCTTCGCCGAGGATGTCGCCGAGCTGCGATCCACAACGGCTGACATCGGTGGTAGGTCGAATTGCCTTCGCTCTCCATCTCTCCCAGACGCAGTTACCCCACTCTAACCCCCCCCCCCCTTATTCCGCCCCACAGAGCAGCTCCGCTCCTTCAACGAGCTGTACGTGGGCAAGCTCGAGTCGCGCATCGTGTCGACGGCGACCTCCCTGAGCGGACTGCAGTCCAATGTCGAGCGGCTGCTGGACCGAGCGCACGTGTGGGACACGCTGCAGCTGCACGTGGCTGCCTGGTCCGAGCAGATGCACACGCTGTCCTCCAAGATGGACCTGCTGAGCAGGTAAGTGGCGCTTCAGGCTCCAGGATGTCCAGTCATACGCGCCAGTGGCGGCCGTGCTCACCCCTGCGAGAGGCGCCTGCGAGGTCGGGGATAGGCAGTCCCGTCACGCGCCAGTGACGTGCCGGGCGGCCTAGCGTACCCCTGCGAGAGGCGCCTGCAAGGTCGGGGATAGGCAG